>NW_017805118.1:1034971-1048338 GCF_001891065.2 Hippocampus comes | reverse complement strand
CTCTCCATAAAGTTTTTAGCGAAGCAGATGACCCCCCTCGAGGACCTTTTTCCGCCTCTGCCCGTCTATTTTGACTGGATTTTAGAAGACATTTTGTCCCGTTTCACAAACTCCCCCGGCAGCAGACACAAAACACGCTTTTGCTGTCCTCACTTTCTCATTGGATGCATTTACGCTGCTGATTCCAGTGCTCGATGTCAATTTAATGTCTACAGTATATCCAATCTATTGACACGAGGGTTTGGAAATAGGGCATTAAAATAGAATTCCACGAGAGAAAAAGGAGAAAAAGTAAAAGGCATTGATTGACATTTAGGGATCAAATCAACTGATTTCCAGAAAGTTAATTATTTGCTCGCCTGATGATCCCTTTTAGCGATTCCTCTTACTTCACAAATGAGTGATGACATCACAAACTAGCCGCCGGCACGACCGTGCCGGCTGACCATCATCACAGATGTGCTCCGAGGAAGAATGAATTCCTGCAACTTTAGAGGCACATCTTTAGCTGTACGGTCTTCCTCTCGCCGCAGAGTGTTGTGGTAGTGGGAGGGGCGGATACAACAAGAACAGAAAGTGATGTATGGAGGAGATGATGCAATTCGACAGCCGGTCATTAGACGAGAAAACAAGCTGATAAATGCTTATTGTAGGACATGATGGGAGGGAGTTTATTGAAGTGGTGGCCTCAGAGGCTCATCCCGATCCTCGTGAGACAAGAGGAGTTGGAATGTTTCCTGGCATGTAGCCCTCCGACCCCCCCATGTGGTCATCATCACAGAGTTCCTTGATGAACGGCAATTTATCAGCGCCCAGTAGAAAATGTAGTTGATCACCCGTCTCTGTTTGACGGAGACAATTCACGTCATGTCAGTGCCTCGACGGCAAACATTCATGCGCTCGATTCACTTTGCTCTGCTTTGATGGAACGGCGACGCCGTTATGGGGAATAGCAGAAAGCTGGGAATGGTGTGCAACATTTGGCCCTGGGGATTACAAGCTACAGACTACATAGATCAATGATGCTCTTTTGAGGTAAAATAAACAACCTGGTTGAGATTTGTGCTGCTTGTGTGAGGAATCACAGGCCGCTTCATGGCAGTGCGCTACATTAAACGTTGAGCTGGCGAGGGCAGGTTCGGAATTCAAACGCGGTCAGTGAGGGCCACGGAATGAGGGAGATCCCCCAGAAACAACGCAAATGTTCATTCATGTTCAGTTCTGCTCTCACTAATCCTTGTGCTTGGGGGGGGGGGGGGGGGTGGGAAGGAGAAAGTGCAAAATACATATGGAGGGCATCGGAGTGCATGTGTGAAACTGTGCGCTGTGTACAGTAAGGGGAGCTAAATGAGCGCCCAGGGGAGACTGCCATGAGAGAGTAGGAGGACAGGCGGAGGAAAAGTAAGATTAATGACGCTGTGGAAAATGAGTGCTCCTGCTGGCCCGGGTTGGAACGACAGCGGGAGTTGGAGATGCGTCTCCTGTTAGACGAGAGCACGATGTTTGGATCCGAGACATTCTGACTCTCCATAAAGTTTTTAGCGAAGCAGATGACCCCCCTCGAGGACCTTTTTCCGCCTCTGCCCGTCTATTTTGACTGGATTTTAGAAGACATTTTGTCCCGTTTCACAAACTCCCCCGGCAGCAGACACAAAACACGCTTTTGCTGTCCTCACTTTCTCATTGGATGCATTTACGCTGCTGATTCCAGTGCTCGATGTCAATTTAATGTCTACAGTATATCCAATCTATTGACACGAGGGTTGGGAAATATGGCATTAAAATAGAATTCCACGAGAGAAAAAGGAGAAAAAGTAAAAGGCATTGATTGACATTTAGGGATCAAATCAACTGATTTCCAGAAAGTTAATTATTTGCTCGCCTGATGATCCCTTTTAGCGATTCCTCTTACTTCACAAATGAGTGATGACATCACAAACTAGCCGCCGGCACGACCGTGCCGGCTGACCATCATCACAGATGTGCTCCGAGGAAGAATGAATTCCTGCAACTTTAGAGGCACATCTTTAGCTGTACGGTCTTCCTCTCGCCGCAGAGTGTTGTGGTAGTGGGAGGGGCGGATACAACAAGAACAGAAAGTGATGTATGGAGGAGATGATGCAATTCGACAGCCGGTCATTAGACGAGAAAACAAGCTGATAAATGCTTATTGTAGGACATGATGGGAGGGAGTTTATTGAAGTGGTGGCCTCAGAGGCTCATCCCGATCCTCGTGAGACAAGAGGAGTTGGAATGTTTCCTGGCATGTAGCCCTCCGACCCCCCCATGTGGTCATCATCACAGAGTTCCTTGATGAACGGCAATTTATCAGCGCCCAGTAGAAAATGTAGTTGATCACCCGTCTCTGTTTGACGGAGACAATTCACGTCATGTCAGTGCCTCGACGGCAAACATTCATGCGCTCGATTCACTTTGCTCTGCTTTGATGGAACGGCGACGCCGTTATGGGGAATAGCAGAAAGCTGGGAATGGTGTGCAACATTTGGCCCTGGGGATTACAAGCTACAGACTACATAGATCAATGATGCTCTTTTGAGGTAAAATAAACAACCTGGTTGAGATTTGTGCTGCTTGTGTGAGGAATCACAGGCCGCTTCATGGCAGTGCGCTACATTAAACGTTGAGCTGGCGAGGGCAGGTTCGGAATTCAAACGCGGTCAGTGAGGGCCACGGAATGAGGGAGATCCCCCAGAAACAACGCAAATGTTCATTCATGTTCAGTTCTGCTCCCGTAGACTAATTAGACGGTCTCAAAATGGACTGTTTGGTGTTTTATTATGTCGAGAATGATAGCGGGGAAGGTCCAAGACAAAGCCGAAATCTATAAAATGGGCCTTTTACTTCACTGGGGATGCAGCGTGGATGCGTGGAGCTAGACACATTACCAATATACGCAGTAAGCGTCAGACTAAGACCATTACCACACACACACACACGAATGAAAGGAGCCATTTGCTTCATTTGAATTAAACAACAATTTTATTTCTGGCTTGCCCTTATTCAATACCTCACTGGGAATCGACTTCATTTGATATTTTAGCCCCTGAAAATGGCAAATCGATTCTTGAAAAGTGGCATTGTGGACGCCGCCGGGCCCAGCTTGGCGCAAGCTGCATGACACCTTAATTTCTTTAGACCGCAATCAGCCGCTGCTCACTATTGGAATCGGGATCCATTTGTGGGGGCATAACAAGCGATGTAGCTTCTGCACAGCTAATTAAAGAGATATTGAACCTATTGGAGTCAGTCGTGAGTAAAGCTCAGGCGGGGACTGAGCCCTACGGGGTTAAGAGATAAATAGAAAAAAAAAACGATGGAGGCAGGCTTTCTTGACAGTTTTTATTTACAGCGCAGGTACTGAGAATCCAGTAACCTGCACACGCCATGTTCCTCCAGGGAGGCTGCTGTGGGGGCATAAGCACTGGCTATTAAATGCTGGGGTGTGCTCTTGTGGAAAAATGTCAGGGGGAAAAAAAAAAATGAATATCAGCGTAGGTAGTAGACAGCTATTGGTGAAGGTAATATCCAGTGTTTTATTTTTTATTAAATCGGGAAAAGTTTGGAGTTTTAACGTGGTGATCTGGAAAGGCTAAGGAGCAAATGATTTGACATTATATGTTGGCATGAAGCTAAGAGACAAAACAATTTGGTTTGGCTGAACATTTTGGTGTTGAAATATTAAATGATGAATGGCAAAACAAAGTGTGCATTAGTCAGCTGACGGTAGTTTGTGCCCAAGGCTCCAAAGGTTCGATTCCCCAGATAAATACAGGGTTATGTTTTGGTGGGTGGTGATGTGCTTCCCACTCAGTACAATTAAACGGTCACAAAAAAAAAAAAAAGCAAAATAATTTCGGGCAAATAGCTGGATGTGAGAGCACAAAGCCTCCAATTTGGCTGCTGTGGCGGCATCTCAGCGGCACGATTGCGCCCCACCGGCACAAGCTTGCTAGAGCAGCTGATGCTGGGATTAGTCCCCGATTCTTGCGGGGGATGCATAAATCAGACCAGCGGGCACTAATTCCCATTTTTACCCGGCATTTCACTTCCTGCTCAGCTGAGGGAACGCTGTGATGATGTGGAGAGCGTTCGAGTGCGGGTCTAACAACCCCAGGCCAGGCAGTGCATCCAAACGTATTTTTAATTAAAACTGCGAGCAGCGATTAACACGGATGGGCACCCACTTTTTTCCAAAGCGAATCTTTGGAATTATCATAAGACTTCGACGCCATGCTGCACATACATGAGCCTCTTTTTTTTTTAACTGTACGTCCAGTCGCTGGCTTTCATCTCTTAAAATCACAGCTTCGCTCAGTGCAAGCAATGGCAGTGAATAGAAGTCAGTGGATCTTCAAAAGAGAACAAAATATTCACTGCCGTTGATATGCGCCGAGCTAAATTGCGATGCTAATGGCGGGAAGCCCTCCACGAGACTAGATTTTGTTTTTGGGTTTGTTTGTTTGTTTGCAACATGACTCAATCAGCTGTGTGCTGATTTTAACGAGATTTTCAGGAAATGCCCAAATGGGTCAAAGAACAATTGGCTAGACTTTGAGGGTGATTATACCCTTCTTCTACTCTGCCCCTCTCCTTCTCTTTTCTTCCCTCCATTTCCTAATTTTCCCATAACAATGTATGCTATTCTAGGATGCTTATACAAACACTTACAAAGCAGGTGTTGCAGAAGTCACTGGGATCGTCACCAAGTAGAACACGGAGGCCTCAGAGTACACGGTGCGCATTGCCGTCACATCTGGATTGCAAAAGTGGAGGATAAACAAATGTAACTCAAAATAATGCAGCATTCAAAAACTACAGAGGCAAACCATCAATCACTATTTGGAGACAGTCACCTTGCCATGAAAAATAAACAACACTCACCCAAGCATCAACTTGTTGCAACAACACTCTCAGGGTCTGCCCCACACTTCCTTTCTTTGTATTTTTTTTTTCCCAAGGGCATCAAAAAAGTCCATCTATAGGTTCTTGGTACGACCCTGTTGAACTCTGCATCAACCTGCAACACACGGCAAAAAGCAATGCTAAGTACAGTAAATAGAGTTGGGCCAGTGTGGGAAAATACCTTTAAAACCAATTGTTTTATTTTATTTCTTACAGTGGTGGTTATAATTCAATAATGGTAATATTTCACCCAAAAAAAATCGAAATATAGTCATCATTTACTTTGCAGGGAAGATGTCAGGTGAAGTTTTCTTCGGCCTTTAAAGCATCGCTGGAGCTCCAGCTTCTTTTCTTCCTCTCTCTCTCTCTCCCTTTAAACAAATAAAAGATGTCCAGGGTCACCATGGGCATAGTTCAGTAAAAGTAGTCTTAAAACACTTCACAATCCTCCAACATTCTGGCCCACGTTGAGAAGCAGCTCTTCAGTACATCTGAGCAATTGTAAAGAATATTGTAAAAACAAGTGTCACTCACATTGTCGTGTGTAGATTACTGACACATTTGGTCAAAAAGGACAGAAAATAACTTTTCCACATATTACCGTTGATGCAGAGTATTCTGGGTTCGCCTGACACTGCCTGCACAGCATCCACGTTTGACTCAGAATTAACAAAACAGCACCAACACTCACCAACATACAGAGACCGTTTTAGTGCACCTCTATACTCCCAGAGACAAAAGTCTATTAACCGTGCCAACTACCACAGTCCAATAAAACACAGAGCGAGAGAAAAAAAACACAGTCCAAGGTTGGGTCGCGCACCTCATCGCTTCTTTATTCAGGACACTATGCGGCTCAATTAGTGGACGCTAAAACCTGCTGGCGATATTAGCGGTTTTGCAAAAAAAAAAATAAATAAATAACGTATCTTACCTGCAAAAGGATGACGTTTGTCACAAGCAAAATTCAAGTCCGAAAACGGCCCTCGGCGATCTTGTAGTGTGTGTGGCGTACAGGTGCTTTGGCGTACAGGTGCGATGATTTTCATTCTTTTTTTCTACAGTTGAACGGCGGTTGGTCACCTTTACAAGGAGCATTACCGCCACCTACTGACCAGGGTGTGAAATAGCTCAGGGGGTGTGTGAGACGGTTGTTGCCCGTGATCTTCTATTTAAATGAAACAAAATCTTCACTCCAAACTCTTAAGTACTTTGTATTTTGTACTTTGAGAGTGAACACGTCATCATTTAATATTTCAACACCAAAATGTGATAGGAGGGGAAACAACAGCGGATTCTAATTTGATAAAGATGCTCTTCTATCCATAGATGGAGCTACTCAGGCACCTTGTGAGAAGAATCCTCCCACCTGATTTATCCTCTCGCTCCATTTGCTCACCGGCCAATTTGTCTCCTTTCACCCAGTGGAATTTCGCATCTTTCCACACTCCTTTCAGCACACCCAAGCAACCGCCTCATGAACTCTGAAATGGTTTATTCTGTAAAGCAAGCTCGCCACGAGTTCCTTACCACCTCGCTGTGCCTTCATTACTTTCCTGCTGGGCTCAGCATAATTTCACCTTTGGAAAATAGCGACAGGGGCGTGCGTTCGATGAAAGCAAGTAAGAATGTGAATAAGTCACGGCGGCGGCGGCGACGACTGCAAAACAAGGCCTGACAAAAAAAACTTGCTTGGTTCCCCCGAGAGGGAGGGTGTACCATGCGTCCATCCCGCGCTTTATCATCGCATGACATCGGTGAATTTTAAATGTCTGCGTCTCGCAATCAGTCATCACTCTTGCCGCTCTCCTTGTGCGAATGCAGTCTGATTCATCACTCGGCTTTATCACTCAGGTGCATTCCTCTAAAATTGAATGTCGAGCCCATATCTTATTTATCGAGCAGGCGAGCAGAGTCAAAGGTGCCGCATATAAAATGACTCCATGATGGGTCCTTTTGCTGACAAGGCCATTGGCACTTGTTTGATGTTATTTTCCTTATGAATGACTGATGTATTGGAGACGTTCCCTGCGGAGAGCAAACCGACAGCCGCCATCCATTAACATGGCGGCAGCAAGAGCCGGCCGGGCGACGAAAACTCATGAGAAAGTTGAAGTGAAACTGGTAGAGCGTGGCGAAGATTAGCATTGATGAGCTGTCGAAGATTGCAGTCGGTAGAGTGATGATGAGTGGCAGCTACCTCGAGCCTGTTGTGTGTTGGTCAAAGTTCATGGACGGAGCGGCAAGTATGACGGCGATCACTGAAAAACGGGGGCAGGTAGAAAAAGTTCGGATTTTTTTGTTTCCAGCATCTGTTTGGAAGTTGTTCAAACTCAATCGGATATTTTCTCAAGGGTATTCAGGTGTAAACATTAATATGGTCATTTTCAAGGTTTTTAAAAACCCAATTAAGCCCCCCGGGTTACCCTGTTTTGGAAGCCAAATTGTCATATCAACGTGATCGGGTTACTTCCTTTGAAAAGAACATCGGTTTGTATTCTGCGCGTGCTCCATTCTCAAGGAATCTTTTGTCTTTTGAGTACAGGAAGTATTGATATGTGCGGCATCTGGTGCACAACCCGACGGATATTCACAAGCAGGGATCCACAAACATGGCGAAATCCAGACATAGCACAGAGCCACACTTTTGAAGCGAGGAAGAAACATGCTGGTTTATTGATGTGGTGAGTGACATGAATATCATCCGGTTTATCACATGACAGTTGAAAGGAAAATGCGGAAATGACGTCTGTTTGCGTCACGACGTTGTCCGTGCGTCACCGATTAAGTCGGGATATTCCAATGGCCGTGCAACGCGGGAGCAACTCGGCCCACTCACGCATGCAAATGGGTTCTCCCAAATGTTTCAGCAGCCGGAATTTTGACCTTCAACCGAATATTGATGGCACGTAAAAAGGACACGAGTGTTTTGGTAGCATTTGAATTCAGCGACTTTAGCGATGAGGTTAGAATGACGGTTAACTGTCTTTAAAAACGAATAGGATTTCTTTTTTTTTTTCCACGTCAATAACTAGAACCCAAAGCGTGAACATGGTGTGGGAGATATTGCGATCCGGCCTGCCACAAATAGCTGAAAATACAGCAAAGTGTTGGAGGTATGAACACTTGCCCCCATACAAGAAGACACACACCGCCCGACAGCATTTGACTTGAGACAAAAGACTTCTTTGCCCGTCTGAACCATTTGGAGATTTTTACTGCGCGTCTTTGTTTTTACTGGCCCATCACAGTCGCCCCTTTCAGACTTTAAAAAGGGGTCTGAATCAAACGGAAGGCTTGAAAAATTACGTGCCTCCGCGGGGATAAACAAGCCACCGCAGACACTTTTCATCGAGGGGGACTGATGAGTTCTGTCAGAAAGGGAAGAAGAGTGCAGAGAAGAAGCGGGCTCTTGACAAGATGGCGCCTTCTGACGAGATGCGAGCAGAGGCTGGACCCTGACCATCCCGAGGGCGGCAGCGGAGGAGGAGGAAGACGGCGAAGGACAATGGCACAGAAGTGCGACACTGATCTTCCAAGGTTATCAAAAGGACAAAAGGCCCTCGCGCCATCAAGAGAAATAATTCTCTCGGCATCGGCGGCGGAGGGGGGTTCGCGCTTTCACATGTTTTATGTGTTAGCCGTTCGATGTTGAAGAAGTGAATGGGATAAGCGAGCCTCGTGAGCCGCAGCGTTCCCATTTCAGGCGCTCAAATATAGCAGAGGTGGGTAAACAGAATTGCGCATTACCCACAGTAAATAGAGGTTTCTTTTTCAGCCCTTTCCAATTAATAAGCTCATAACCTTTGAAAGCCCTTTGGAGAGGCTAGTAGACATTTGAGACCCCCCCCCCCCCCTGTTAAAAAAAAAACACGGACTGAAGAAAAGCTGGCACATGATGTCATCCGGAAAGTTCTTAGAATTTTTGGGGGGCAAATGCAAGCTCATTTTTTTTTTTTCATCTGGGTTTATTTGATTTAGACGTGAACAATGGCTCGTTTGTTCCTGGGCTACTAATTAAATGCCGGGCTCGTGGTGATGAATGGAAACATAAATGCACAATTAGAGAACTCATATAGTAATGCCTTGGACCTAATTAAAATGTCTTGCGGTTGAATTTTAAAGAAATGCTACTCACGTTGGCTATCTTCCGAATATTGTCTCCCTATGCTGGAAAACGATGTATGTATGAAGGCGAGGTAGCGTTACCGCCTCGCGCGCGCCTGCTCTGCGCCGCTCTCAAGGTCAAACAGAGCGCTTCCAATTTTTCTGTCTTCTGTGCCGTTTTACATTTTCAGTGCCATCATTTTGACAAGAGGCAGATTCCCGCGTGCCAATCCTATTTGAACCTGTCACCCGCGCCCGCGTTCCTTCTAATGGGAACGAGAACGCGGCAGGCAGACCGATCGGATACCGCCGCCATTTGCAAGATGAGCACGAATCAGGCATTAGTGGCTTACGAGTCGACACAAAAGTCAGGCTGTGTGGGACTGATCTGTTCCGTTAACAATCACGCTCGAGCTTGAAGTTGATAGAAGTCATCCTTTTAGCATTAGTTGACCTGGACCTCTCGCTCCCCCTGTCCTTTTCTTTCACACTTATTTCTGACATTTGTTACGCTTGCAGGCTTGTCGTTGTTGGAATTACAAATACTTCGTTATTTAATTTTTCAGGTCTGTTCCTTGACTATTGATTTTATGACAACTTTTTATTTTCACTCCCTGTATTTGAAAACAGGTGGATACTTTCTACTCCTTATTTTACCCAAATAGGCTTGTTACTTAATTCACCCTCCATGAATGAAGACACAAAAAAAAAAGACAAAAGTAGAGACAGGTGAAGTTAACGACTGTTTCGATCTTTCGGTCTGACAAGGCAGAAAAACGGGCACGGCAGCGACTTGGAAGAACATAAAACTTCAAATGGCAACAGATTAGGGGAGAGTAGCAAACTATTCCACATTGCGATTTAAAAAAAAAAAAAAAGTTTGATGGTGCTGGCGATACGAATGAATGATTCATGACGAATATCGTCAAACAGACTAAAACCCGTAATCTTAAAACACAAACAGGCAATGTGTATTTTTGTGGGGGGGGAAATAATTTAGCATTTTCATTCACTCGGCTCACAATGTCAGCAAAGCAATGGGAACAGGCTCGAATAGCATAGGACGTGACACGTAGCATGATT
Organism: Hippocampus comes; assembly: GCF_001891065.2. Classification (NCBI taxonomy): domain Eukaryota; kingdom Metazoa; phylum Chordata; class Actinopteri; order Syngnathiformes; family Syngnathidae; genus Hippocampus; species Hippocampus comes. Next base: position 1,038,225 of record NW_017805118.1, on the reverse strand, counting down.
TTTTTTTTTTTTTTGTGTTTGTTTTTTGTTCTTCTCAGCACAAGCACAAATACAAGTCAAAAGATCAATTTTTACTGGGCTGGCAGTGAATGAGTTTTCATAAGAGTGATTCTTTTTGTGTGCGCAGGGATTTGTTTCTGTTGTGCCAAGTTATAAAAACATCTATCCCTCCATCCATTTTCCGATCCACAAGGGTCGCCGGGGATGCTGGAGCCTCTCCCAGCGGTCTTCGGGCAGTAGGTGGGGGACACCCTGAACCGGTTGCCAGCCAATCGCAGGGCACACAGAGACGAACAACCAGCCTCGCTCACACTCACACCTACGGACAATTTAGAATGTTCAATCAGCCTGCCATGCATGTTTTTGGAATGCGGGAGGAAACTGGAGTACCCGGAGAAAATCCACGCAGGCCCGGGGGAGAACATGCAAACTCCACACAGGGAGACTGGAATTGAATCTCTGCACTGTGAGGTCAACGCACTAACCACGGCCCCTACCGGGCCGCCCAGTTATAAAAACATTCAAAAAAATTACATTTTTGCTCTTTATTTTGGTTCTTAAGTATATTTCAGAGCCTGTATTTATTTATTTTTTTTAAGTTATTTCAATAAAGTCAATCTTCTTGAAAGTGAACGTCCCCAGGTATCCCCTTTTGTTTTGTTTGACAAGCAGCCAGGGTTCACCAACATTGAATCCAGCGTGTGTCTATTAGCACAAGTCACCTCACCACTCCAGGGCCAGTGGCTGTCACAACTGAGCTCTCGCCCCATCCTCCGCCACGCGGGTCATCTCGTCCGATCATCCTCAAGCCCCAATATCTTGACAGCTACAACCGCTGACGCGTTCACCCTATGCCGCCTGCGTATAAAGCACAACATGCTCGCAGGATGCCGGAGGAATATTTAGCAGAACGACCGTCTGCTGCAAACAACTCGCCGAGCACGCGCTCCGAAAATAATAGCCACCCGTTCAGTATCACTCACAAGAGAGTGGAAGTGGAATCAATGCCTTATCTTTTTTTTCTCTCTCTCTCTGTGGCTGTGACGGCATAAAACTCTTTCATTAAAAGCGTAAAACAAAAGAGAAAAGACTGGTTGGATCAACCCCCAAATGAAAAGGCAATCATTTCTATTCAGAGGATGACTCGGTGTTAATTGTTTGAGTCAAAACCAGTGTGTAATGTAAGGAGCTGAGCCTTGATAAACCGCGATATCAACTCCATCTTATCTCAGAAGTTGCTCAATAAAAAAAAAAAAGAAAAAAAAAATATTAAATTCTGTGTTCTACGACTCACACAGATAAGATGTTTTCCCCGTCTGGCAGTCTTCTCTCTAGAGACTGCAGTTGCGTTGTAAACAAAAGAGGTTGTCGGCATGATGCTGATCATATCAGTCTGGGGGAATAAAAAAAAATTACAGGGGGAGGGGGGGCTTCTGTAATTATTCATCATTGTGGTCAACAAAAAGACAAAAATAACCGCAGTGAACAGTTGGCGAAGAGGCGATTTTCAAATATGCCGAACAACCGCGGTTTTGAGCACACAGTGAAACAGCTTGCTTGGAGCCCGAAAGCTTTTCTTCAAGTTCGACGTGCTGCGCTGGTGCTTAGCAGGTGAACTATTTTTTTCTCAAGCCCGTCACCTCCTCAAGTGTGGACTCATTAGTCCTAATTAGTGCTGATGAAGTCGGTGGTGGGACGCCATTCAAAAAATAATCATAAATAATAATAATAATGAATAAATAAATAAAAATCCAGCTCATTACTTAATCACATTTGCCTTATAATTCAAATACAAACAACCGTTGTCGCTGTGATGTTGTGAATGTTCATGCGCAGTCTTGGGAAGTAATGAAGTAAAAACATTTTGTTAGAATAATCGATTTTATCCGTTTATCTGGTAACTTTTTCTGGTCCATTGACGGATCGCGTCAGCAGCAGCAAAAAAAAAAAACGGAAGCAATACCGACCCGGCATTATTTGACCTCCATTCTCAGCTGTCATTACATCAATCAAGCTGGACTATTTCTTGTTCTAAAGGGCCGGAGAAGCTGCTAACAATGCCACATCGCCATAGTAACCAGCGCTCCCTCGGAGAAGATAACAAACCCGTTCATGATCCTTGTCCTGCAATTGAGTCAGATAGAGCAGGGCTCCTTGAGATTGCAGTTTGCTATTTACAATAAAGTCATCCTCTTTCTGCGTTTGTGGGAAGTTTAAGCCCTGAGCTAATGCACACGTCCAGATTGAAACGGCTCCTCGAGAGTCTTTCAAAAGGAGAACGCTGTATAAATATTTTGAAGGATGTTTGACTTTTTAGCCCCACTTCATCTTCGCTGTGTCTTTCCATTCCATTTCATCAATTAAACGGTGAATTGGTTTCAAGGCGATTCAGAACCGTGCAAGACATTGAGAAATAATTAAAAGGCGGTTATTTTCCTCTCGCGGGGTTAAAATGCTTCACAAGGTCCCGTACCAAAGTAACACCGATTGTAATTATCCGCCGAGAATGTTCCTGTCAATCTACAACTGTTTAAGGACTCGGCACGCAAAGTGATGCTTCAAAGTCACATCATGGAGAAAAATTGATTCTTCTGCCATGGCTTAAAAAAAAGTCCAACTTGTGTTTGATCAACTTTGAGAACTGTTTGAAATCGCCATACACGTAACACATTAAAAAAGAGAATAAGAACACTCTTTAAACCTCTTGCTGCCTCATATGACCCTTAAAAATAAATGGCCTATAGATAATTTGATAAAAAAAATTAATAAATACACCAGAAGTGACATTATGTAGTCTTGTATGTGGGCTTCATAACCAGCCAAAATACCAATTACTAAATTGATGCGAGTGATTAAAACATCTTATGTTGTGGGTCAACTATTTGATTAAACTATTTTAAAGTTTTTTTCAAAAATTAAAAAAAAAAAAAAAATTACAAAAAAAATTACTAAACATATAAAGGGTCGCATTGACCCAACGGACACCGCAGGAGGCCATCTTTGCAAGGGATGTCTTTGTTGCGCTCACGTAAACGTCGGAGTGTCATCGGGATGCATTTACGGTCGATACACTTGATCATTCCGGCGCCACCCACCCTGACGGCAGGCAAATTTATCCGTCTGCCTTTGATGCGCAAACATGCGAGCGTCCTCCAAGGATGGATGATAGAAAAAGACGGATGAGGCAGGAAAATGGATGAGAGCGGGCCCAACAATTAAACGGCTGCCATTCGTCTACGAGAAGTCGCGATGGG
>NW_017805118.1:977059-1034947 GCF_001891065.2 Hippocampus comes | reverse complement strand
CGTCCTTACAAGGCTAATGGGGTGTCCCGGGTGGGGTTGGCGGTGGTGGCGGGAGGGGGAGGTGGGAAACAGAGTTCCAAACAATCCCAGCCAGGTGCGCACCGCGCTGGAGGCAGAGAGGTGCCCTTCGCTAATGCATGCGAGAGTGCATGATTGATTTTTCTTTTTTTCTCTCTCTCTCTCTCTCTCTCTCTCGCTCCTCGCAGGTGTCTTAATGTCGTAATGCATCGCTCTGTCACAGAGAGCGGGCTTGGCGATCTGCCCTTTCCGCAGACTGATCTCCCCCTCGATGGGATGAGACCGGGGTATATAAATAAACGAAGAGGGAGGCTGTGAGAGGAGGTCCGGAGGAGGAGGAGAGGGATGGCCGACAAGCGTGATTACACTGCGCGCAAACACACACATTAGTATCTTCTATCCCCGCCAAGCTGTCTTACGACGACGTTGTTTCATTTTTATTGGTGACCCTTTGAGGTCAATGGAAAGGGTTGGAGATGAATGGTGTGCTTTTAAAAGTTTTAAAAAAAAAAGTCAGTTGATCATTTGGAATTTGTTCGATGAGTTTCGTTTATGCACGAATCAGCAGAAAGGGAGATTAGTTTTGTTGTCGTCATTTTGAGTTTACTCGATTTCATGTTCCAGGAGCCAGGAGTAGGGTTTCAAATGAGGGTTTCAAGACAAGGTGGGGATTTCAAGTCAGGTTTTCAAAGCGGAATAGGGGTTCAATTTTGGATTACAAGAAATGGTTTGGGTTTGAAATCAAGATTTCAAGCCAGGGGTTGGCTTTCAAATTAGGTTTCAAGACGGTATGTCAAGTTAAAGGAATGGGTGGGGTTTAAAATCGGGGATTTAAAGTTTCCAGGCTGGATTAGGGTTAAAAGAGACAGACAGGCACTTTGTTTCAAATCCGGCTTTCAAGCCAAAATGTGGGTTTCAAAGTAAGCTTTCAAACAAGGGTTCGGGTTTCAAATGAGGGTTTAGAGGGCAGGGCTAAAATTTCAAATTGGGATTCAAGCCAGAGTTGTTTTGAAGTCAAGGTTTGAAATGATGTCGCCCTGTGTCGCGAAGCGTTCGGCAGTAACGCCGCAGGGTGACTGGACTCTGCTGACAAGAATTGAGGAGTTTTTTTTGTTGGCCTTTAATTTACTCCCCATTTTGACCATGACAAGTGCCAGTGGTTGCGTAGCAGCCTGGAACTCTGCTGTGTGCCACCATTATGGCCTTTTATCGGGGGGGGGGGGTGCTCCAAGTGCTCTCCGACACTCTTATCCTCCCCTTTCTGCCAACCAACACTTCAGTGGGGGAACGTCTGATGAGAGCGAGCCATTTTCCTGTACATTAGAAAAACTCCCATTTCTCCTTGTCGTAAGGCAGGAAACGGGGAAAATGTGCTCGGGGGTCATATTTGATAAGGTGAGATAGGTGTGGTCATTTGCTGAAAGCTTTCAAAGGAAGGAAGACTTTTTAGGCGCAATCAAGGCGTTTGGTTTGGTGACGTCACGTCTCTGCTCTGCAGATCGTGCGGTTCCGTCGACGTGATCGAGCTGCGATCCTTCAACTCTCACTGGGGGTGGTTCGCGGCCAAGCGAGAAGCGATTGGGATGCGAATCAGCGGCGACGAATCTGAGACAATGGGCTTGCCGTCAAAAAATGGTGGATAGTCGGGTATCCGTTCCTGCTACAAATGGAGGAATTCAAGTATTTTAGGCTCTTTGTCATGAGGGAGAGAAGAATGGAGCTGGAGACTGTCGTGAGAGAAACCCAAAATGGAGGTAGAAGGAAATAAGACGGTTGAGGGTGACGTCCCCATTAAAACAATGAATATTGCTTTCCTCCCCGCTCGTCAGCTCCAGAGACCAGATAGCAATCAAAAACAAACAAATAAACAAACGCTCGAAATAACCATCGGCTGTTGTTCCAGCAGTCATTTCTCGATTACTTTGCCCACTTGAGTGAGACCGGCGACTTATTTCGGGCTCTGCAAAGCAGCTCTCAAGTTCTTTGATAAATAAAAACAAAAAAAACAAAATAAACTGGAAGGCAAGATGGGGAATGGTGGAACGAAAGAAAGGCTGTGCAGAAAACCGTCTTTGGGCTGAAAGAATGATGCAGATTATTAAAGTGTGACTTTGGGTACAATGGCCTCCTCTTCGCCATCAAAGATCTTCAAACTTCCCCCACAAAAAATCATATCCTATAAGATCCGAAAGCCGAATCGCTGCATGTTTTTCCCCGACTGTTAATCATTGGTTTGCAGACTTACAAGATAACACAGCGCTCCACTTTCCAACTGAAATCTTAATTGGGTCACACTTTGTCTACCCAGACTGGGAAATGGACGGAATGAACAGCACTTGAAGATCCATTAGAGAGAACGTGAAGAAAGGGCGACTAAAAGCTCCAGCGTGAGTAACTGAACACGTGTCACACAACCTCTTAAAGATATTTCCTTGGAAAGGCGCACAAACACCTAAAAGGGGCAACCTGTGCGGGACATCTGAAAGGAACCCAAGCATCAGATTGATGATTTCTTGTCGCAAATGAAGTTTGCATCAATTCCCCATCCCTACCGCATCACCCGAGAAAGTTTCTGCTAAGCGGCGGGTGAGCCCGACGGCATTTCTCAGCCTCCGTTTTTGCCGCCATATTTCACCCGGGCGATGCGCCGTTTTTGTCGCCCAATTATTTGCTTATTAATTTCCCCACCGCGGCGTGCAAGCCGGCTTGTTAAACGAAACACACGGGTTCCGTGCCAAAATTACTGTTGATAAATCATTTAAAAAGCGCGCTCGTACTGATGATACATGCCTTCACCCTCTCGGGGTTTCCATTAAAAACGGCGTGACAGAGTCGGTAATAACTGCCGCGGGCCTCGAGCCGGCCGCTGTTAATCAATGCCTCGGATCGTTTGGGCTCTTGAGCGCAAAATAATTCCCCGTGTAAGAGCGGCGAGAACGATGTACCTTTGAACGGCTCCGAAACGCAAGATGCCTGATGTCGGCGTGATGAAGGAATGAACGTGAAGGTCAGACTACAATGCTTCAGAACTATCCTTGCAGTTGGAGCACGGCGGCCGTGACGCTGGGCGGTCATTAGCTTTTTAAAAACGCACACAAATCCGCCTCAAAGGCAACAGTCGTTGACTTTTAATTACCCCGCTTGTTTTGTCGGCAGCAAGCCTGCCATTTCCTCTCTCTCTTTTTCATTCCCTGTCTCTCTACCTCCCTCTCAAGACTAATCAGGTGATGGACGTTTGTCATTGGCCTTCACGACCGGACACAGATGGTTTCTGACGACGTTCTGTCATTTTGTCAACGCCCCGCCAGGCGCCGTATGATGGAGGTGTCAACACATAAAAAAAAAAAAAAGGGAACAGTCTGACACATTACCAACGGTGAGAAGGCTTCAAATGTGCCACGAATTCAATGGGTATGGACGGATGTATCTCAGCGCGCCTCCACGGGTTTGCGGATTTGCTGCATGGATGTCAGGATTTTATCAGTCCAAATGAATTGATCGAGAGGAAAAACACACCAAAATAATAATCGATATGTACTATGCAGCGGCCTGGTGGTCCGGTGGTTAGCACGTCAACCTCACAGTGCGCAGGTTCGATTCCAGCTCCGGACTAGTCCGGTTTCCTCCCACATTCCAAAAACATGCATGACAGGTTGATTGAACACTCCAAATTGTCCCTAGGTATGAGTGAGAGCGCGGGTGGTTGTTTGTCTCTGTGTGCCCTGCGATTGGCTGGTAACCGGTTCAGGGTGTCCCCACGCCTACTGCCCGAAGACAGTAGTTGACACATGCGGTATATCACTGAGGGTGTCACTTACGACCGGCAAGGACAAAACATATAAGATAGGAGATCTTAATTGTATTTAGTTGGTTCGTTAGCCCCAAATAAAGATTTCTGTGAAATTGTATACACAAGCCGAGGACGAACCCGGATCAAGGGTGCTCCATGCAACCGTTTTTATCGCGCTTGCCCTTATTCGGGTTTCAGCATAGGTGACTTTGGTTTCAAAAGCTCCACCCAGGACTGGTCCGCAGTCATTTGCAAGGCACACGGACAAACAATCATTAAACAAGCACAAAGAGAACATGCAAATTCCCCACGGGAAGGCCGGAGCAGAGGTTTGAATCTCAGACCGCAGACGTGAGGCAAATGCGTGAACCACTATTCACCCCACTGCCAGATCAAGGGTGTTATTTTCACATTTCACAGTTTGAGTCGCGATTGGCCTCAAGGGAAACGTCTGGCCTTTCGAAAAGTCTTTTTAAATCCTCTATTATTCAGGAAGTAGCATTCAAAAAACTGAAGTAATTAACTAGTTGTTTGACCCATTGTCAGACATCAAACACATCACTTGTTATCACGTTTGTAAATAATTTGGCCTTGCGGGAGGTCTGCGATCTCGTTGTTGACCTTCACAATGAGAAAAAGATTTTCGGCTACACAAGATTGAAATGTTTTAAACCAACACGTCATATGTTCATTGTTCATTTTAATCATTTTCAAGTGTTCAAACTAAGTCAACCCAAACAACTTTATTTTCAGTATTTCTTTGTTGTTCTTGGGCCAAATAATTGATAGCACCTGCTGGAATGTTTTTTCCGAAAAATCCAATCCCCGAAGCCTTGAGTCTATTGTAAGCAAACCCACAATAAAAAGCTTCAAAGTCGGCCATTCTGGTTTGAAGTGGCCACTCAGTGTCAGTTTCCAGATGACCTTAAAAGACTAATTTATCGTCGAGATTTTATTTTCTCAAATTTGAACCAGTAAACGAGACAGATGAGCGACAATAAATTGCAGAGAGGTTTCGTCATGGCATGTGGCCACAGCATGGTGGCAAAATTCACCGAGTCACAGATTTTCTTGGGGGGGGTGAAATGTTTGCTCCTTTGTTTGCAGAATTTATATCGCAAAAAAAATATATATATATTTTTTTCCCTCTCTATTTTTCATTTTTATATTTTTTCATCTAATTACCTTTAAAAAGCGTGCGCATTCGTGTGCCAAACTGCTTCATACCTTTGAAACCATTGTAAACCGAGGATCCCCGTGTACTAGCTTCTACACCCAATTTTCACATGACACCGTAAAGGTACTCCATTAAATAGCACAGAGCTAAAGAAATTGTCCACCATCAATCACAAAGGAACAAAATAAAATACGAGCGGAACATTTGAGACATTCTTCCTCCCCCTTGAGGCATCAGACACTCTTCCCTATGTCTCAGGTGACATATGTCCAAAACAAGCGGGCCTTGTGATGTGCCGCCGGCCATCGCAGGTGACGTCCAGGCCTCAGGAGCCTGGCACGAAAAAGGATGAGACGGCGGAGGAGGCGGAGGTGATGCCACGTCTCGGAGGAAATCTCATTCTTTTCCGAAGTGATGACGAGCACTACGCCACTGCCGCCGAGGGAACGAGCTGGAGTGACACAGGCGGCTACTTGGGCATCGCTCATATTTTGGAAGAGGAAGAGAACGCCTCTTGGGATATTACACCTGGAGGTGGATACTTTGTCAAGCCCCGGTTAAAACGCAGCAAATGGACAGAGGATGGAAACACACCGGTCTTAATGCCCATTGCCAGCCTCCAAACAGATGGATTGGCCATGTGACACAACGTGCAGGCTTCAGGGACGGCGGTCGATACACGTGACACATGAAAGATTTGGTCCTCACATCACCCTCATGCAATGAAAGAGAACCTCACAACTCCCACCCGCTTTTCAGCCTCCCCTGCCCACCTCTGGCTGCATTAATAAGGACAGAGAAGACTCAGTGAAGGCAGGGAAGGAAGCAAAACAGTAACTTAGGCAGTGAAAATGGTACGAAAATACATTCAGCTCAGGAAAGAAAAAGGCAACAAGCATGTTTACTGTATATATAAAGATAAAATGGCACTAAAACAAACAGCACTGCACGAGTTTCCGTTTTTTTTTTTTGGTGTATTTCTTGCAAGAAAGATGCTTAATTGTACAGATCACACGCATTGAATGCAGTGCACAAGGTCTCTCGACGAACACGGCAGTTGCTTGTACTAAACATGAGCAGCCTCATCATGACACACAATTGCAGGCTGGGTTAATCTAAAAAAAAAAAAAAAAAAAAAAAGAATGACTGAAATGTGGTTTGAAAAAAAAAAGAAAAAAAAAAGAGATTGAATAAATGGGAACGCGTGAGAGAAATCCTAATAGCCCAGAGTGAAATGAAGTGAGCAGAAACAAACTATTGTAATCTTGTGGAAGCATGTGACCGGGCGACGTGATCGTTTCTCACAAGCGCAGCTTGAGCAGTGCCCCCCCTCCTCCCCTCCCCTCCCCCTTCGCTCATACAAATGCACCATGTTGCTTCATTAGACAGATGCCGCTCTGGATTACATCATAATTTTTATTTTTTTAGTTATTTATTTCAACACATGATTAAAATCGTAAAGAGTTGGAGTGAAGGCATATGGCGGCCGGTTCATTCCATCGTTTGAAATCATCTGCGCCATATTTCGACGCGGGAATGGAGGAATGATGATTGGCCGCAAAGCAAAGAATCATCATGGCCGAGGTAGCCTTCCTGTCACAAGGGTATATTTTTTTTTTTTTAAACAAAAAGAGGTGAAATTGGAAACATACCAAGCAAGAAAGGACACAAGGTCTTGCGACTAACGTGGCAACTGCTTTCACGAATGTACAAAACAGGTGCCAAATCCTGATGACAATCATTGTTTCTGGTTCCTTGAAACAAGGTGAACAAGTCCAGGAGCGTCGAAATTGCAAAGAGGAAACTCATGTTCTGAAGTAGACTTGGACACAGCAGCAGCTGTTAGACTGAACAAAAAAACGGTCTTGTGATCATAAAAATACAATCGTCCACCGCCGCTTTGAACACGGTGGACAAAAAGTAAGAGTCGAAATTGGACGGAGCAAACATACAGAGTCCAACATCTCAAACAAAACTCTGTCATACTTCAACTAACGAGGGGCCGCCTCATGTTCTTAAACTTACGATTGTTTCCAGTTACTCGAGGCGTGAGTGACGTGCCATGGAAGCGTTGCTGTCACCCATAAATCACTCTGAATTTTATCGGGGGCGACCCTGAGCCTCTTTTTGCTGCCTCTTGCTCCAGGGGGCTGCTCTTCCATTATATTTGATGTATTTTCCCCCCCACTCTCCCATTTTGTCACACATAAATTAGTTGAGCGAGATGCTCTGCCCACGTGTCCTCGAAGACAGACGCCATCATGCACAGTCATCAATAAGTGTGCTTTACCTGTTTCCAATTACGCAGCCGTATATCATTTTTTTTATTTACCGGTGGGCCTAATTTGCATGCGGCACCTTTTTTTGCATGGCAAGATCTATAAATATTCACGCGTGACCTCAGCAAATTAAGCAGTAAAAACGAGTGGCGTGTCACGACGTGGGAGGGTGTCGGGGGTAATGCGGGGAAGCTGGGCCCCCCCCCCGCAATGCCAGATGTTGCGCAAGGAGTCGTGGCACAGGTCGACACCAATTGCGTCCTTCCCACAGTTGATGTTATTTCATTGTGAGCGCCCAGCGAAAGGTCAGGTCTAAATTGGGAGAAACTCTTTCAAGGTTCACGAATCAAAAATCCCTTTGGGGGTTGCTCGGTACACAATGTGGGCGAAGTGTTCTTGCGTCATCGCGTTAATTTGCCTCTCGTATTCTTCTCGTGTGGTGTCGGTAATGCAAAGCAACTTTCAAATTCAGCCCTGTTGTTGCAAGTGTTCATTTGATGCTGGGCGCTAAAAAAAAAAAATAATAATAATGATAATAACACATACATGGTACAAAATGTGACTCACTTTTAGCTGATTTTTTTTCCCGCCCTTGACTCAAAAAAAGGAGCAAACGACATTCAAAACAAGTTATGTGCTTTGTTTTTTTTTTTCTTTGCTGGAATGTTCTTTTTCCCACTCCCAATACCAAACAAGCTTTGAATTTTTTTTTTTTTTTTTGCCAGTACACTGAAAAAAACTATTTTTTAATGGAATACATTTTAATCATGTGCAACCCAAAAAATAAAATTTTTTTCAGTGTTTTTTTTTTTTTTTGTCTCCCAGCATTAACTTTCAACAACTTCCACTCAAATACTAGAAATATTTTCGGGGTTTTAAGTAAGTGTATTTAATCTTGACTGCACAATTTTCTCTTACAATTTGTTCCAGGTAGCTGGAAACAATTGTGTAAAAAATAAATAAATAAATAAATAAATACATAATTGAGTCTATTTTTGGTCACTAAATTGACAGCTGCGCCGCGGGCGTGCGATCGAATACTCCGGAACGCCTTTCGAGGCGCAGTGCGGTCTATTAAATTCATAAATTCACGCTAAAGTCGACTTCACCTGCCACAAAATTGAAGATGCTCCTGTTTTTACACAAGGGTGGGAAGGCACCTGTCGATGACAATAGGGCCCTTTATATTCTATATGTTTGCTTTGTCTCACGTAACCGTCAACAATTGTGTGTTAATAATCACGCGGTGACTTCTGTTGTTTAGTACAGGGGAGACAGTCACGTAACCGTCAACAATTGTGTGTTAATAATCACACGGTGACTTCTGTTGCTTAGTACAGGAGAGACAGCAGCAGCATTGTTTGACGGAAGACCGCCTACACTTGCCTCAATCGGTTTCAAGCCATGTACTGGAAATAATCATATATTAGTGACTATAAATCAACTCCCATTGAGTCCACTTCGACTTTTGTCCTTTTGGCCAAATTTAGATTGTTCAAAGAACTACCCCGGTTTCAAAGCAATCTATACTATTCCTGTCAACTTGTCCTGTAGTTGTGACAAAACACTTGGCAGTGTTTGTTGGCAACAAAGTGTTGGCGTTCAAGCAACATGTGCTGTTTTTGTGTGTGTGAGATGCCCACACAAAATCTGTTTATTTTAGTGAGGTGTGACTAACAGGAGGAAAAGGGTGGCAGGTACAGGACTGCCCTGCAGTCCCTTTGTGTTCCCCGGTGGAGAATGTGTTGTTGTTATGATCGCACTACTGTAAATTGTTGTCAGTCTAACAGCTTTTTAAAAAGAGAAAAAAAGCTGTGGAAATAAGCAGTGCGGAAACATCATTTATCTTCACTTTTTGTGCTCGGTCTATTTAATTTGGTTCACCCGTGGATCTAAATTGTGCCTCTTTATCGGTCGAGACGGAGAAAAGACGGTAAGCAGCCACGGGCGCGAGGGAAGGGCAGAGCAGGAGGCAAAAGATTTATACTCAAAAGAAGAAGAAATAACCACGACCCTGGGTCTCCGCTGCTTGTTGGACGGAATATCTTTTACCTTGAGGATTCATGCGTGTTGTATATCACTCAGTCCTTGAACAAATCCAGCTCGGGAACAAAAGACCACATCACTCTGAAAAGAGAGAGAGAGAGAGAGAGAGAGAGAGAGAGAGAGGTGGGTGACCACTGAGTAAGAATGCACTGATAAGCATGAATTTTGTGAAATAGTCACCGTTGGAAGACCAGCACGTACGTAAACATCATGCAAGCGGGATAAAGGCTTGTGGTCGTGAGACACAGGTGGGTGAACAACCGACGCGAGAGAGAAATGGGCAGGCACTCCTGTGGGCGAGAGTGGGAACACATGAGGGGTTGAGATTTTAAAATAAAATGAGGAAACGTGTGAAAGAAAAAGTTAAATCAGTCAGGAGTCAAACGCTGAGTCTGTGACAACAAATAAATGAACATATTTTATTGTCACCTAGCGACACGGCCCCACCGCTGCGGCTGCGATGCAATAAAATCACTCACAAACACGCACGCAAGCGAGATCCAATCCCGTCTTAGTGTTCTTCAATAAAAAATCCCTTTGGACAAGCATGATGGAGAGCCACTCGACTGCGGAGCAGGAATACTCAGAAAACGAATTGTGGGTAAAATATGACCCCGCTGGCAGATGGCTTGCCAATCCAAATTAAAAAAAAAAAAAAAAGTTGGAGTGGTCGGGTTTATGTGCCTCACCCTTGACTGATGCTATATTTCACCTTTTTACACGTGCTGACCCGCCTTCCTATACACACACACACACACACACACACACACACACACACACACACACACACACACACACACACACACACACACACACGCGCTGACAGAGAGGTTATTATACAGGCATGCCTTACAGGAAGTCCGGTGGTAAATTACTGAAACTTTACCCATGAAGCACATAGATGAATCCTCACCTTTAAATTTCACTCTCATGCAAGATTAAAAGTTAAAATAAGCACACAAATCTGTTCCTGTGTATGAAATGGATTTAATATAATTTGAATTGAAATTTTATGTATAATATAGTGTTGGCATGAACACTCAATCGATTTAATCGAGACACTCAATAGCGTCGTTATTGCTGCACTGTCAATACGACTTTTTGTTGCTGTAACACACTTTCGGATGTTGAATATTTACCACTTCAGGAAATGTTACTTTAACGCAGGATAGTGTGGACGTGTATTGTCACTTTGTAAATATTTACAATTAACACCCTGCTGGTGTTAAATTAACACCAGCAGATGTGCAGTGCAGTTGTTTGAAAATTGTGATTTATTTCACAATACAGAGTCCAGGGGTCGGGAACTCTGGTTCCTCGAGAGCCATATCATGTCTGCTTTAGAGGTCTCTCTGTTATTTTTTTATTTTTTGATCTAGCACTTGACAAATACTGTGCCTGAGGGATGGAAGGTCACGGACATTCAGTGTTGTCAAACGTCAAATCATTTTTGCTATACGCGGACGGCCGCGAACAGCGGCAATGTGCTATAAATGTCATTTTTGTCAAAAATGAAATGCTAAAAACAGCAAAAAAAACCCTCCGGTCTTATTGCGTATGGGGTTTCATTCAATATCACCTCAATTCAAGGGTGTAATATAGATTTTCTTCTTTCAAGGTATGCCTTGGAAGTCAAAAAGCAGATTTATGGCATAAATGTTTGACAATGGCTGCAGACTGCCGATCGAAGCGCGTCCAATTCAATTTAATTAAAACAAGCTCCCGGGCGAAAGGGTGGAACGTCAGCGTGGAAAAGCCCAGAAACGTGCTGATCAAAGTCTCCCCCCCCTCCCCCACCATTACCTTATTGCAAGCGTGTGCAGTGACTTTGTCCCGGTGTCGTGAAACAGGTGACACAGCAGAGCATCTGCTCATTAAGATGGAATCCAACACGTGCTTGACATCTTGCCACATGGAAAGCGCCAAGTTATTTAGCATATTTAAAGGGGACTTTTTTCCCCCATTTTTTTTTGTCATGTCTGTGGCAAACTTTTATCAAAATAGCCAAAGGATCAAGAATTATAGTCATATTTCTCACCGTGGTGAAATCAGCTTCATTGAACCATCCCCTGCCCTTTACCAACTTCACCAATCGGGCAACTAAATGCCACATTTCTTCGATTGCGTAAGTTTTCCTTTCCACCTGTTCTCGTCAGCTCTGTTGCGCGTGTCAACCAATCAGCTCCCTCCACCCACTGCAGTCTCCTGCCTCGTTGTTTCGTCAATTTCTTTGTATCGAGTTCCCTGCCGCTTGTCTTGTAGCTCCGCTCATGTCACGGTTTCTTGTGCTTCTTCGTCAATTTGGTTTTTACTTTTTGCGGGCTTAAGGTTTTTACTTTGCGAAGATTGATTGTCGTTGTTGCTGTTGTTGTTGTTCATGAACACCACCTGTGCCCCCGCCTTCGCTTCTCCTGCTTCCCCCACGTTGAGGTCTACCCTAACGCAAAACACATCACTCACGAATTTATAATATAACCAAACTGACTCGTCATCGCCAAGCCACCAACAGGCACAGGTCGATTGCTCTAGCCAAGGAGGCGTCCGGGAGCCCAATCAGACACCCGAGCCACCTCATCTGGTTCCTCTCGACGTGGAGGAGAAACGGCTTGACTCTGAGCCCCTCTGAGCAAGCTTCTCATCTTATCACTAAAGGAAAGCCCGGACACCCTGCGGAGAAAACTAATTTCGTGAGTTTGTATCTCGTTCTTTCAGTCACGACCAAATTTAATACCCGCGCAATTAAAGTGAGAGGCGCAGGGAGATGATAAACACAAGTGGGGGAATACTGAGATTGAAAAGGAAACGGGTCTGTTAACAGTTTCTCATAGTGACACCCGTCAGGTAGACAGCGTTGGGAGATGGTTGTGAGGTGGATACATTTTCTCCGCAATAGGCTCTCTGGGAGATGAACATTTGGTGTCATTTACAGCAGGGGGAGCGTAGGGTGAGAGGGAAACAGGTGCTTTATTATTGGTTGATCACAACAGAGGTGACAACTATTAAACACGGGCCTCTGGGCGTTGTTCAGTCGGAGAGATGAATGAAGTTAATGTGAGTGAGACACAGGTGGTGGAACATGGGATGAGGTAGATAAAGGTGGGCGGTCACTTGTTGCGCAAAAACGACAATGATTACTTAAAATTTGTATGAAATGGTATCAGGGGCGACAAATGTTGCCGAGATAGGAATAGGTGGAGGAAGAACAAGTGAAATGCAACGAGAAAAGCACCAGACGGTGGAAAAATGTGTGAGTCAATTAGGAGACAAAAGGGAATGTAGCGTGTATTGTAATAAAAGCGATTTCGGTTTTAATAAACATCTGAGCCTCTCTGACAGAAACGCATTAAAGCTAATCTGAGATGTTTTTCAATTAAGCTGACACAGCACAGCAGACCCCGGCTTTGAATTCTATAAATGTAATTGAACATGCGTATGATATATATTAAAAAAAAAAAGTGCACTCATATGAAGAAATATTTGTTCGCTGATTGACACAGGAGCAAAATGATCATGTCGCAGGACATCGTTCATGAGCCATCATTTTTCATTGCAGTTTCAAGTTATATTAAACAATATTAAAAAAAATAAGAATAATAAAAAAGTTAATACATGGGCACAGGTGCACTATTCCTGATGTATTGATTCATACAATGCTTCGTCTAGCCAGTTATTCAGGATAATCGTCACCAGTGATGCCGGTGACTTGTTGCTATGCAATGCGTTCCTCACTGCCTGCCAATTTGAGGAACTAGTAATCTCACGCATTACTCCATCTAATACAGTGGTCTGATTAAAGTTACTAGTCAAAGACTTAATGCATGACTTTGCGACGTCAAGCTGGCAAATTGTACAACTGTAGCATGTGTGGACGAGTGCAACTAGGATGCAGAAGTGAGGAGCATGAGGTGCGTGTCATTGATCCATCCATCCATTTTCGGTGTCGCTGGGGGTGCTGGAGCCTATCCCGGCCGTCTTCGGGCAGTAGGCGCGGGACACCCTGAACTGGTCGACAGCCAATCACGGGTGTGCTTAGACGAACAACCATCGTGCTCACACTCACATCTAGGGACAATTTTGAGTGTTCAATCAGCCTCTCATGCATGTTTTTGGAATGTGGAAGGAAACCGGAATACCCGGAGAAAACCCACACAGGCAGAACATGCAAACTCCACACAGGGAGGCCGGAACCGGAATGGAACCCTGCACCTCTGCACTGTGAAGTCGACGTCTCACGCGTGCATACAAATGAAGGAAGTGCGGATGTTTTCAAGCTGGAAACACGGTGCCTATGTTGCGTTTGTGACTGCACAATAGAAAGAGAGTCAGAGTGCTTCCGCGTCACATGCAGGAGTCATCAAAATCCAAATAAAATGCGGCATTTAGTGGCAAACGCGGATACGGCATAATCTCTACTCATATGACATTCATCGTTATCTCCGTTCGCTTTTTTTTTTTTTTTTTTTGTGGTCGTCGTTATCGCTGGTGTCACACTGCTGCCCATGCAGACAACATCTTCCCTTATCTGGCACAAACGCGACAGGCGGTCCATCTTTAGTCAGATCTGCCAAACCCGAGATGCACTCTCTGAGCGCGTGCGCGCGCGAGCATGCACACACACACACACACACACACACACACACACACACACACACACACACACACACACACAGAGAAGTAGGAGGAAGAAAACGATGAATTATTCTGCTTGATAGCGCACCTGTCGTCTTAAAGCTTTTGTGTGTGTGTGTGTGTGTATGTGTGTATGTGCGCGCAGTGAACACCGCACCACACGACAAAAGAGCCTGCCTTCCATCTTCACATGCCATGTGTTTGTCAGCCACAGTTGCGAGCAAGAACTTTTTTTTTTTTTTAATGGCGGCGACTCAAAATGAGAAGTCGTAAAGGACTTATCCAATACAATACAGTGTGGAAAAGTAATGTTTCGTTTACGGTTCGAATCTTGAATATATCTTTTGTGACATCAGTCCTGGAACTTTTCTGGCACCCTTTTTTTTTTTCCAGCAGCTGAGCAGCATGCAAAATACTCTCTTGCCTAATATCGCGGCTGCTGTCACCTCTGTGACATTTTCTGGATGCAGCTGACAAAAAGCGAAACCGCACGCTTGTGACTCTCATCACAATGCGTCATAGGGCCTGAAATGACTTTGGACGAAACTTTAAATGAGGGGAGTGGCAAATTAATAACACGGTAGGACGCCAGTGTTCTTTTTCGCCGTCACTAAACAATATCAATAAAAATGTTCCCGTCACCGGCATGGAAGCGCTTGATTTAAAACCAACACGGTGCACACGTGCATATTATTTTTGTCATATTCAGTCATTCAGTTATTAAAAAGAGTTTTCATCATTATGTGATTGGTCTCCGGCTGCTGCTACAGGGGGGAAAGTTGTTGATATCACGTGAGAAACATCCATCCATCCCTTTTCTGATCCGCTTTATCCTCACAAGGGTGCTTCAGGCAGTAGGCGGGGTGCACCCCGAACTGGGAGTGGCAAATTAATAACACGGTAGGACGCCAGTGTTCTTTATCGCCGTCACTAAACAATATCAATAAAAATGTTCCCGTCACCGGCAAGGAAGCGCTTGATTTAAAACCAACACGGCACACACGTGTATATTATTTTTGTCATGTTCAGTCATTCAGTTATTAAAAAAAAAAAGGTTTCATCATTATGTGATTGGTCTCCGGCTACTGCTACAGGGGGGAAAGTTGTTGATATCACGTGAGAAACATCCATCCATCCCTTTTCTGATCCGCTTTATCCTCACAAGGGTGCTTCAGGCAGTAGGCGGGGTGCACCCCGAACTGGTCGCCAGCCAATCGCAGGGCACACTTAAACGAGCAACCATCGTGCTCACACTCACACCTAGGGACAATTTAGAGTGTTCAATCAGCCTGCCATCCATGTTTTTGGAATGCGGGAGGAAACCGGAGTACCCGGAGAAAACCCACTGTGAGGTCGACGCCCTAACCGCTGGACCACCGGGCCACCTGTGTAATATTATGGAAAAAAATAAAAAATAAATCACGTGAGAAACATCCATCCATCCCTTTTCTGATCCGCTTTATCCTCACAAGGGTGCTTCAGGCAGTAGGCGGGGTGCACCCCGAACTGGTCGCCAGCCAATCGCAGGGCACACTTAAACGAGCAACCATCGTGCTCACACTCACACCTAGGGACAATTTAGAGTGTTCAATCAGCCTGCCATCTATGTTTTTGGAATGCGGGAGGAAACCGGAGTACCCGGAGAAAACCCACTGTGAGGTCGACGCCCTAACCGCTGGACCACCGGGCCACCTGCGTAATATGATGGAAAAAAATAAAAAATGAAAATAAAGGAGTCGAGATGAACAAGAGTACCTTGTAATTACAGTTTATTATTTTCATAGCATAGCGAGTGAAATCAGAGCAAAATAATTGGCGCGCTGTCCTTTTGTCTTGGGCCGGACACGTTGTGTCTTGCGCCGACTGATTATGTAACTGCGCCTTTAAGACACCCAACCTGAGTATCACCTGGAAAACCTGTAAGACTCGCTGACACGCCCGCTCTGCCCCAGATGTAACGCGAACAGTCCAAGAGTCGAGTGTTGGCGGTATTGAGAGAAGAGATTGAAAGCGACAGAACGCAAAGAGTAAGAGCACAATTTCCTTTTCCCTCCTTCTTCTAATGGGCCTTTTCCCTCGCTTCGTCCCAGGGAGCCTGATGGAATTTCATTACTTATGATTGAAAAGCCGCCAACTTTCCAAAGCGGGGAGGAGGTGCACTTAAATGCCGCCGTTCCCCCCCCCCGTGGATCTCGACAATCGAATTTAACCTCGACTGGAACAAATGTGGTACCCCTCCCCTCCGGTCCCCTTGCGCATAAAATGTTATTATTTCCAAATCCGGGTTATCGCGGAATATGCGCTCGTGGTCTGTCACGGGGGAGAAGTTAAAGGAATGTTCATCAGTGTGGAAGAATCAATCTGACTTCGCTGGCTGATGTGTTCATAAAAAGGAGCCTAAAATGTTCATGATACGCTCTCAAAAGGTGTAAAATACCCGGCGAGTTGAACTGCACTTATTTAAAGATTGCAACGGGAAATATAAGATGGTGGCGTGATAAAACAAACACGCCCATGTGAACAATTCGAAAACAAAACAACAACACGATGACACATGGGTACTGTCAATCGCGGGGTGTGGAAACTATGTCCTTTCACGTTAGGGTAAAGGAAAAAAAGAAAACGGAAATTTTGGGAGAATTTTTTTTTTTGCAATCTGAGAATAAGCTCAGCATTGTGAGGTGAAATATTTTTCTTTTAAGTTGCAGTTGAAGTATAGTCATAGCGTTATGAGAAAAAAAGTTGATGTTTTGAGAAAAACTTTTTGGGGATTGCAACCCGCGCATCGTGGTATTATGCGGGTGTCGGGGGGTAGGTATAGGGGTTTTACAAGAAAATAAGTTGTGATAGTCTGAAAAAAATGTTTTGTTCAGTTGAAAGATATGTTGAATTTCAAGAATAGTTGTCATACTGTGAGAAGAAAAAGATTTTTTTTTTTTTTTTAGAAAAAAGATTGAATCTTCTGAGAACATTTTTGAGTTGGCAACCGTTCAAAATTATTTTGTAGCATTGCGAGAGAAAACATTTTTATGAAATTGTGATACAAAACTGAGGTCTTAGTTTGAAGAGAGGGGAAAAAAGATCACATTTGTTGTATTTTTCGAACAGTAGAAGTCTTCAGGAAACTAAAGTGTGGTGCTATGAGGAAACGTTGCAATGTGACGATAGAGAATTTTTTTTTTTTTTTTTTTGTCAAGCATTTCTTAAAGTGGCAACCAGAGAACAATGTCAAAATGCTGCAAGATAAAGTCTTACTGAAATTATCTTTGGAGAAAAAAAAATTCAACCTCTTTGGAAATAAAAATTGCATTATTATGACAAATATTGTCTGGACTCCAAGCATCAAGTCATAGTTGTGTCAGAATTTTTATTTTTATAGTTTTTTTTGGGGGGTTGTTTTTGTTTTTTTATGTAGAAGTTCAAGAACAAGCTAACCACCCTCCTATTTTTCTCTTTCAGACTTTTGACGCACCATCGCCTCACTTGCCCCCCCCCGTTATCCACGCCATGTCTGTCGTTCCCAGCGAGGAGGAGGAATTGGACGCCAAGCCGCCTCCCTACGAAGGTCAGCCTCAGATGTATTACGCTCAGCCTCAGGTGTACCAGGTTCAACAACCTCAGATGTACCAGGTTCAACCTCAGATGTATCAGGTTCAACCTCAGGTGTACCAGGCCCAACCACAGATGTACCAGGTTCAGCCGCAGATGTACCAAGCTCAGCCACAGATGTACCAAGCTCAGCCACAGACGTACCAGGCTCAGCCTCAGAGGGCCGAGGTGACCGAAAGCAGACACGACCGCGACCGTGACGGAGACAGCAAGTGCCCCAAATGCTGCCTGAAGACACGCAACTGCCTCATGAGCCCCGAATGCGGCCGGGCGCTGCAGATCTCGAGCGTCGTCGCCATGTGCGGAATGTGCCTTCGCTTCTTTGTGTGTAAGTGTCCGATATTGGCTGTTTTTCTTCTGCTAGCTTCCCCTCACACTACAACAATTGACTGCTACTCAGAGCACAGTTGGACAAAAAAATAACCTGAGGCAACGAAGCGCATGATCAGATAATAATGCTGCTAGACTTGGGGAAGTAGCGTGGGCGCATTTGCCGCGTGTTGTACTTTCTCTTTCAAGTGAATGGACACAGTTGTGTGTTTGTGATCAAGAGGCACAGCCATAGGCCAATTAAAAGTGTTTTCCGGTTCTGAGGGTCAAGGGAAGGGGAAAACTCGACATTCTTGCCACCCACATTTTTCTGAGCAGAGTAGCATAAACTTTATTTTGAAACATGCCAGACAAGATTAGGCTACATGTCAGAATAGAATGGTCCACTTTAGGGGAAATTCCAGTTCCGAGAGGTTCAATTTCAGATAAATTAGAGAACACGGTGGTCCAGGTTAGCTCACACTCTCAAATGGAATCAATCCATTTTAGACTGTATTCCATGAATGGAATGATCCAGTTCAGGATAAACAGTGTTCCGAAAGAAAATGTTTCATTTGACGGTTCGAGAATGCAATGGCACCATTTATGATTTATATACCAGAAGAGAATAGCCAGATTAGTCACTGTCACAAAATGGACTTCTCACTTCTGGACCGTAATCCAGAATGGAACGGTCCAGTTCAAAATATATTCCTGAAAGCAATGCTCAATTTTGGGCTGAATTCAAGAATGAAATGGTCGAGTTGAGGAGAAAATGGTCATATTAAGCCATGTTACAGAGTAACATAAAGTCGTATTGTACACCAGAAAAGAATCATTAGCTGAAGTTCCAAAATGGAATTTCAATTCTGTATTCCATTCTGAGAATACAGTCCAGTTTATCTTACATTTCAGTGCAGAATGATCCATTCTGGGACAGAACAGAAAATGTTATACGGTACTTTGGAACAGTCTAGTATAGTTTTGGCTACATTCCCACGATAGCCCCATATTGAAAGTCATGGTCAGTTTTTGCAGGGGACGAATTGAAAATTGGAGTGTCCCAATGTTCTGCAGAATCGCCAAGCCCTCTTTTAAATATGCTCTCCACCACTTTTGCACCTGTCTCCAAATACACCCACATTTTTTTTTTTTTTTTTTAATGAGTGAACTCACAATTTAGTGCTCACTATTTGAGTTCCGAGTTAATCAGGCCCAATGGGACATTATGACTCATGATGAGACACAACAAAGGGCAACATCTGAAGATAATTCAACAATAAAGGACACTGTGAGATGCAATAGGGGACATTTTGGGACACTATAAGACATAATGCAACATGATGAGACACAATAGGGACATTTTAAGACACTAAGGAACAAAGGGGAACATAAAGGGATAGGGTGGTACAAAATAGGACACGATGGGAAGTAATGAGGCATAACGATACAATAAGGGACACCGTGGGACAAAACATGACTTAAATGAGACTTTTTTTTTACTGCAAACGTGTTACGTATCACTCAAAATGAAAATTGTAAAATGAAGCAATGGGCAATTTTTTTTTTTTTTGCATTTGTCTTTCTCCCCAGAATCTCCGATCCTGACCCAACTTGACTACATTGACTCCCCCCGGGGTCCTTCGACATCTTGCGAGGGATCTATTGCTTCACCCACGCCAAATGTAATTGTCCATCCAGCATGTTTGCTATCAGAAAAAAGTGGTGAGGTTGGGCCGTTGAGTATTTAAAGAATAGATTCTTAATATATAATTTTTTTTCAATCAAAGCTTGTGTGGTGATTTGTACTTTTGAATAAAATATATAGATATTTTTTTTGTTTTCAATCTGCTGCCACTGTGTCTTATTTCCAATTTCATACACGTACATTAAAAAAAAAAAAAAAAAAAGACACACACGGCAGCTGATAAAATGACACACTTGGATGATTTAAAGCCAGACTTGGAGATGAGTGACAGCGCCGAAGAGAGCAACTTGTTGTCGTGGAGGATTGTGGGAAGGCGGCATCAATGATCTCGGGTGGATTTGGTGTCAGGAAACATAAAACTAATTCATAGTGCACACCGGATTCTGACCTTGTGACAGTTGCGGCAAGACGAGAGAGATCATAAAAAATAAAAAGAAAAAAACGGACTGAAAGAGCAGAGCGGGCTGCCACACATGAACAGATTATAATCTATTTTGCTTTGGTGATGCAGCATGTGGCGCATTGCCTACACCCTGTTCCAAGTATGTTTTTACACACTGACAGTCTCCAAGTGTCCAAAGATAGAAAATTAGATACTCCGGGAACCCCTTTTTTTTGCCACCAATACTGTGAAGCAAAAATAATGCATCTTTTACTTTATTCCAGGACAGAATGGTGATGCAGTGTAGACTATAGTACATCCCAAAAGGGAATTGTTAAGTTTGACCTTTATTGTTGAATGGAATTGCTTACTTTAGTTCCTAGAATGTAATGGTTCAGCTCCAGTAGGTTATACAACATAATGTTTCACACTTTAGGATCTATTCTCGAAATGGAATGGTCCATTTTTGGCTATTGTTTATTCCGGGAGCAAATGGTCTCTCTCATTCAGGGTGTATTTCAGAAAAAGAGGGTTTAAATTTAGAGCATCATGTAAAATGGAATGGTACGCTTTAGGAATAGTCCAGAAAAAAAAAATAATTTGAGTTTCGGTTAGACACCAGAGCTGAATGATTCAATTTAGGCCGCATTACATGATATGAGTGTTGTCACATTCTATGTTAAATGAGTAGGACTAGTGTTGAGTTCAGAACTTTAATCAGAAAATCCCAAGCGCAAATGTCAGCAATTAACATGTTGAACATTTCAGTTAAAAATAAAGCGGACAACGATGGAACGTTTGCCACAAAGGTCACAATCTTCACACATCATTTTTTTTTTTTTGTTCCTTCCCCGTAATTTTGCATTTCTCTTAATTTTCTCCCATTCTTGTGTGGCCTACATGTCGACGACAGCGTCACAATAAAGGGGTGACATTTCCAGCGGACAGATTAGGGCCGCACTCCAATTAATTTTGCTTTCGCCCGCGTTAAACAGACAATCAGGCAAAGGCGAAATGTCATGGAAACAAATGAGGTAGTCTCCATGTGGTTGACAATTACTACCAAGCACCTCACAAATGTCAATATGTTCAAGTGTGGACAGTGCAGGACAGAGACGACGCGAAGACGCCTTGCTGCTTGTTTGAACCAAGTATCGGGGTTGTACGACTTTGCGATTGAAAGGTCAAAGGTCCCAAAATTGTGGACAGATGACATTACATGACAAATTGTTCTGCACTGCTAACGTGTTTGACCAGGTCGATATGACAATTAACCCGACTGACCATATCAATGTGACGGCAAACTCAACTAACCAGTCGATGCGATGAGTCATGCTCCTGACTCAACTCGACTGATCACGTCAGTGTGACGGCTAATGCTACAGATCGTATTAGTGTATTGACGATCAGTACTAACTGTCACATCCATGTGATGACCACAACGATGTGACTACGAACACTACCGATAAAGTCGACCATGCAGCCTGAATTACTGGTCCCTTTCTGAAATGTTGCCTAAAGTGGACTATCATTGTATATAGCTGAAGTGAATCCTTCCAGTTTGGAATGTACCGATCGACTTTTCCATTGTCCAACACAACCAAAATTGGACAGTTGCATTTTGGCAGGCAGCCTAATCTGGACTGCTATTTATGGAATACACCCTAATAAGACCATTTGGATCTAGACTGTAGCATAAAGTGAGCCTAAACTAGACTGGACTGTCCTGAAATGTGGCCTAAACTTGACGATTGTATTCTGAAACGTAGCCTAAACTATACCATTCGATTTTAAAATATCCCCTAAAACTGGACCGTTCGCTTCTTGGATTCAGCCAAAGAGGACTATTTTGTTCTGGACTGTGACATTAAGTCAGCCTAAACTACTTATAAACCATTCTGTTCTGGAGTACGGCCTGAACTTGACCATTCTGTTGTGCAGTGTAGCCTTAAGCAGACCATTCCGTTTTGACTTATGTCCTAAACTGGAATAAAGCCTCACAGGACCTTTCTGTCCTAGAATGTGGAATAAAATGAGGCTAAAGTAGACCATTCTGGACAGGAACATAGTCTAAACTGGGCCATTCTGATCTGGAATAAAGAATAAAGTCAACCATTCCATTTTATAATGTAGCTGAAACGGGACCATTTATTTCCCATAATACATCATGACAGGACAGGACCATTCTGATCTGGAATATAGCATCAAGTGAGCCATTCCTCTTTTTGAATGAGTCAAAAATGTGTCATTTATTCTTGAATACTGATCTAAACTTGATCATTCTGTTCTAGAATATAGCCTGAAGCGTACATAGTACACTATAGCCTAAATGTGACAATAACGGTCCAAAAAAGGCGAACAAGAGAATAGCTAGCTCAGAGGCAGTCAGCTGTTTTCACTGGCTGTTTATCAAGGCGGTGGTGGTATTGTGGTTGCGAGGTGTTGATGAAACACACCTCCATCTCTCAGGTCGGTTTAATTACCTTCCTGTCGCCAAGAAACACAGCTGGCGTCGGCCGTGATTGACTTGGGCCGCCGCCAGCCACTACGTAATTTGTCACGTATAAACGCAACAAAAGCGACGGCTCATTACACCCGTGAAATGAACACGGCGGAAGCGAGCACGATTCCGTCGATTTGTTGTTCCGTCGCAGGTCCGGAAGTGTTTTGATTCACTCTGCTCGGCACAAAGCAAACAAGTGTTTTGTCTTCCTCCCCAGAATGCAACAACACAATAGCCGCGGATAGCACAGATGCACATTCATTACGCTGCTGTAAAAAAGGAGAATACGGCACACCAGAGGTACACTTAAAGGCTCACAAAGTTTGCGATGACCTTCGAGACTTGGGTGGAACTTCGTCTTTCTTTCTCCCCCACTCTTAACACTGTTCTTCTCCTGGCATGACGGAAATGAAAGATTGTTTCTTTTTTCTTTTTTTTTTCCAGGCTTGGTGCAAGACAGAAAAATAGCAAATTTCATCACATCTTCAATGTTAGCTAGATGGGAACATTGTGTGAGCATTTTACAGAGCTACAGACGGGCCTGCCCACACCTGAAAGTACTCGGTTCATTTTATTAAAATCAGTAATACCACAGACATCTTGGTAAACGATATATATTATTCGATGTACTCTTAGCACTTCATTGAAATCTGGTATTCTTTTTTTCACCTGTGATCTTCCTATTAATTAGTCGGTTGGCTGTTCATTTTTTTGGTTTTTGTTATTTATGTATTTATTCATTGTTTTTAAATGTAATATTTATTTAATATTTTGATCATATCTTTATTTTGTATGCTTGATTTTTAGTTGTATATTTTATTTCTGCAGGCATTTACTTTTGTGTTTTAGTATTTATTAATTTTGTATATTTTTTTCAATGTACTTATTTCACAGTATTTTTTAAAAAATAATTTATTTGTTAATTTTACTTTTGTATTTTGCGGTGAGTTTATTTTATTTATTTATTTCTTCATGATGTAATTTTGGATTTAGTGTTTAATATTTTGTTATAATTGTTTTTTCTTTGTAATTTTATTTATGTATTTTGTATTTTTTTATAGCTTTATAGTTTAATTTTATTTTGATTTGGTCATGACCTGTGTTTGTGAACTTTTGAATCGATTTTATTTTGTTTCATGTTATGTCTTCGTCTCCTGTGTGCCTTGTTTATGTCTTGTCTGCTCATTTGGTTTTTGTCTCCATCTGTTCTTGTCGGGCTCTTTTCTTCGTGTCTACCAATCAGCTCCCTCCAGCCCCTCGTGTCTTGTCCAGATGTGCCTCGTTGTCTTGTCAATTTGTTTGTATTTAGTTTCCTGCTTACTTTCAGGCTGTGTCGGTTCATTGCCGTGTGAGTTTCATCACTTCGGTTCTTTTTTTTTACTTTGACCCTTGCTTTTTTTTTTTTTGGGGGGAGGGGGAGTGGGGGGGGGGGGGGGGGGTGGGTGGGGGGGGGGGGGGGGGGTAATTACCAGATCCAGCAGACGGAGCTCTGTGCACGCCTGCCAGCTGATGCCCACTTTAAGGCAGATTAACGCCACCTCCAGGACTGCCGTGGAACAGTATTAAAGCGTTCAGGACCATTTGAGCAGCACTAAACTGTGCGGTGTACCTAATTTTATGGCCACTCAGTGTTGAGTGACACCCGGGCAGAAAGCTACGGAAGACACGCTCGCCTTCCCTGGAATCCAAAAACAAGCTGAGCATGATCTTTACTAGGCGGCCTCCATTTTCCTTTCAAAGTATGTCTCCTGATAAGAGCACAATTCACTGCGGTTATCACATTTTTGGGGGGGGGTTGTTGTTTTGTTTTAGCATTATCCATTTTGCCCTGCGTGAATACAAAAACAATAAAAGCAGCGGCGTATCACTTTTCTCGAGCAAGAAGACAAATAAAAAAGTTCTTGACACGGCGCGTACATTACACCGCACGAAACAAAACAACCCGGGCCGTTTATCGCGCCGTACGCATCCGCGATGGGCTTTTACCTGCTAATGGAATTTAGCTCCGTTGAAGAAGAGTGAGAGCAACAGCCCCCCCCCTCCCCTCCGCATCAAAGCCAAACGCTGTCATCTAAATGTTGCATAAATCAAAAATCCATTAAGACAGCGGCGACGTGCTGCTTCCTTCACCTGAGATCTCTCGCGAGCTCTCTCATAGAAAAGAGAGCACGGAAAATGACACCGAAAAATAAATACGTGACTTATCATCATCATCTAGCGGCAGGTAAAACACAGTTTTTACCCTTTAACTTAATTCAGTGAAGATTGTTTTTATTTATTTATTTATTGGGGGGGGGACTATGTGAATCTTTTGGAATGTCCTGCATTTCTCCACAAATTGGCCACGAACTCAGACCTGATCTTCATCTCATTTAAAAAAAAATAGAAAAAGTCCGTTTCGCGTCATACTGCCCAAACAATGTTTTTATTGACCGCATCATGTCAACATTTTACAGTGCAGGCTGCAACAAGTATATAAAGCCGCAGGCTAATGACTTCTCCGAGAGCTAATCGGAGTCAGCCAACCTAAGAGTCCAATCAATGCGATGAGATTAGACGGGTTAATGCCGCTCACAAAAAGCGATGCCCGAATTGAACCGTGGGAGCTCTCGGAAGACTTACAAGCAAGAATTGTTCGCTTGAATGAAACTGGGGGAGGGATTATCAAAGTAGCACGAAGCCTTAAGGTTCGTCAGTCCATACCCGGTGGGCATCTAATGTCAATTCAAGATCGACATGACAAATGATGTCGTCTTGATGTAAAGGTAATGAGCATTTAATGGACCGTTGTGTGTTTAGACGAGAGGAACTACTCGCCCTAATTGAGTTCTGGAGCAACGGAATCAGGGCGAGTAAATAAATAAATAAATAAAATGTCTATCACTTTTGGTGGAAATGCCGCTTCAGTTCTACCGACCATTTTTGTCAGCTTTTGCTGAAACTCAACAAGGTTGTTGTGGTGGCGGTGGTGGTGGTAGACCACGCGCGACAGGACTGACACTTTGCGCCTCGGGGGAAAGTCAAGTCTCCTTAACGTTCTACTACCTTTCTTTAACGTTTATAAAAAATGTCAACAGTTCAAACCGAGAAGAAAAGGTGCCTCCGTTCGAAATGGAACAAAACCTTGAACTGTTTAAGATGAAATCGACTTCGCTTTTCCTCATGTTAAAGTACGATGGCAAGTATTGTCGAGTTACCGTCCGTAAGTCTCAAACTTGAAACTCTCCAACATTTTCATGTGGTCGTGTTGCTTTTAAAATGACTGCTGTCAAGGATGATTCATAAGGGGGCGAAATCGCTCAAGTGGTCTCCCAACCTGAAAAATTCTGGCCTATCCTAAGCAATTTTAGACTCCAAGAAATCTTTATGATTTGATGCTGGGCTAACAAGGACTAATCAACATCAGCTTTTACCTGAACCACATTTGATGTCGGATAACATTCCAAATGAATTCTGTTCTTACGTAGCGAACGTCGAATATTCGCAATGCCATTGAGTCACCTTCTGGTTGCATTTTTTTTTGCCCTCACGCGGTCGGAGGCTTTTTGTTCCAGCTGGACGCTGAGGTTTGTACGACAGATGTCGCATTAAGCAACACCAGCAACCCCCCATGTCGCCCCCACCGTTCCAAAACCCCTTCACAGCGACTGGTCCAACATTGTGTGTGTATGTGTGTGTCACGTTGACATCCCCGACAAAATTCCATATCATCATCATCATCATCCTGGTGGCAAAGGATGTCAGGGAAATGTTTAGTGGCGGAATGACAGGCTAATTTAGCGCTACACAATTAGCTTTGATGGCAAAACAATGGAGCACCTGCAAAGAGGCGCATTTGAAAGCTCTTTTTTTTTTTTCCACTCGGGTGGTCAAAATCAACCCCGCTTTTGTGTTTGCTGTTTATGTGTGATCAAAGACATTTGGACTCATTATTGTATGGCCATTGTACATTTTGTGGCAATGTACTTGTCACCGAGGGTGTAATTATCCATCTGTGCATGTCGACGGATTGTTGTCCTACGGGCAGGGAAGCAATCTACCGATTTTTGAATGCTACGTGGTACTAAACAGTGGTAGATGGCAAGGTAAAACACAAGCATGTCACTTCTCGACCACCCACAAGCTTCTCCAATTCGTCTTTTGAAGTTTACCCCCGAAATGGTTTGAGAGTAAAAACATAATTCCGACAGCTTTCTTGTAATATTACTTTATTCTTGGAATTGCTCCACCTATTCATGTCATATGGTGACTTTTTCTTGAAACATTTTTTTTTTTTAAATATGACTTTTCCTCATCACATTGCAGCTTTATTCTTGTAATCTGACCGTTTTTGTTACATTGTACACATTTTCTCGGAACGCTATATTTTCTTGCTTATTTTAGGTTTTTGGGGTTGTTTTTTTTTTTTTTGCTCATCATATTGAAACTTTTTTGTAGTTACACATTTTTCTTGTCGTAGTGCGACTTTTCCTCAAAGCATTCCAACTTTAGACACATAATTTATTCTTACACCATAAAATGTAAATAATTTTTTCTGTTATTATATTCCAACATTATTCTTCTAATTTGCCATTTTGTCTTGTACCTATCATGACATTCCTTGTAAATATTGCCTTTTTTTTGTGTTGTTCCGATTTTTTTTTCCTCAATTTCAGTCTCCAAATCTTATCGTTTTCTTTGCAATATTTTGACTTTTGCTTCCCAATGTTTTTACCGTCCTCCCCCCTCCCCCAAATAAAAAAATGAAAAATCCAGTCAACTTTATTGTCAAATGTGCGCCATATGCAACATACAGCACAGATGAAATTACTTTCCTCTCAACCACAGGAGAGAGAGGAGGCGCTGCGGGTGCCCGCGCCGCCATCAAAAGAACACTTAACATAAAATGTATAACATTTTATATACACATATAACATAAAAATGTTGCTCATAACGTTGCATTTTCATCACTCATATGTTTCGTAGTACTACAAGCTACTGGAATCCAGCCTGTGGTCGTTTTTCCTTCCCGGACTGGACTGGAGCAGCAATCACCAGGCACATTTTACCACTGGCGAGAATGTTTCCGCCTTGGCGGAGGTCAAAGAGGCTCTGAACAGTCATGGGGGACAAACTACTCGATGATCCTTCGTGAGGACTTCTTCGGCGCGACCTGTCGATATCCGATGCGACGCTATGTAGCCTGTCCCGGAAGCTAAAATTGGACGTATTGAATGGTGACGCTC
This sequence comes from Hippocampus comes, assembly GCF_001891065.2. NCBI lineage: Eukaryota > Metazoa > Chordata > Actinopteri > Syngnathiformes > Syngnathidae > Hippocampus > Hippocampus comes. Next base: position 1,007,272 of record NW_017805118.1, on the reverse strand, counting down.
GATTGCAAGCCTCAGCGAGTGAGTGAGCACTTTAAATAGCAATAAGAGCCAATCAAGTCCCTGCCTGCTGCTCTCAAATTGCCACCGTCCTCTCAGTGGAGCTATGCAGTGAAGTCTCACAAAACAAAACACACACACACGCACACACACACAGGAAAAAGACAGAGCGCTGTCTTTGTTGTTGCTCTCTGGAAGGAATATTTCCGTACCGCAGCTACGCAGTGAAAAGAATAATGATTGCATGGCTTTTTTTTTTAAATAAAAAAAGAATGGCGAGAAAAAAACAGCACCCTGCCTCCCTGTCCTCTCAGTCTTGCTTTGGGAGTTGCTTCTTCTTTTCCAGACGTGACAAAATTCAGTCGTCCTTCAGGAAAAGTATTTTTATAATTAGACCGCAATTGTAATTAATGACAATGTTTACCGTGGCGCTGTTACTTCTTCTCCCAAGGTTATTGTGGCGGCGGTGAAGCAAAAGTTTGCAAAGGAGAACAATGAAAGGAAATATGGATTCACGTGTCAATATAATCACTCCGAAACTCGAATGGCACGTCTCATATTCATTCATTGCTCTCCCCAAAAAAACAAAAAAAAACAAATGTAAAAGAAATCTTTCACCATTGTTTTCACCCTTCTGAATCCAGAAAATAAAGTCAAAATATTCTCGCTAAATGTCATTTAAGAGATAATAAATGTGGAAAGAAAAATCACAAAACTACACCCCCAGAATGACTCATTTGTACCTGGCAAAATAAAAAATATAAAAATATACTGTCGTTCATTCAAATCAAACATAATAATAATATTATTATTTATAATATAATATTATTATTTTCACCAGATATATAAGCGACAAGTAATGGAGCATTTTTTTTTTCACTTTATTGAAATCTGGGTGATTTCGAGCCCAGTTTGGGACACTTTGAATGTCGCACCCCACCTTGGCCCTATCTATCTATTGCATTGAAATGAAGCTAGTTTGAACGAGAGTCCGTGGGTAAAGATTGGTGCAAAATACGAAAAAAAAGGCAAAATAAAACAACATCACCCCCGCTCACACATGTGCAGGCATGTTCACTCACTTTTGTTTACGTCTCCTACTCATGTGACTGTAACAGATTTATTTTTTTTTTCTTATAGGAGCAAAGCTTGGGACTTCTTTTTTTTTTTTTTCTCCCTTCCCCCTTTGTTTTTCATTTTGATCGAAGAAAATCAGGGCGCCGTCTTTGGCAACCCGTCAGGCTGTTCCGTTCTGTCTCCCTCTGTTGTTTGTTTATGTCTCTTGGGCGGGTTGTAACCGTTAAAGTGAATTGCGTTGCTCCGTACTCCGGCATGCGCAACGACAAATACATTTGATTTCATTCCATCCATTTGCTTATCATCTTTGTTTAAAATGCACATATTTCAGAAGAGTTTTATTTTATTGTCATAACATTTTTATCCCCCCCGCACTGCACGCACCCTAGGGCCCTCTATTGACGAGCCACTGCTGGTCCAAAGTTGGCATGACCTTGGAGGACAGCATGCATATTCGAAATGGCAAGACACATTCTAAAGTTGTTGTCGTCTTCTTTGGCCATGATCTCATCTCCTAGTTCTTCCCCTCCAATTCTCATCCTCCCTCTTTATCTCTCTGTAATGTCTTCCCACTGTTCCACTTCAACTGTTGTCAAAAATAAGTGCTGTCATTAGATTTAAAGTGGGAACAATTTTAACCACTGAGGCGTTTGGGAAGGCGGTATAAATACTGTCCAATTAGCACTAGCGGTGTTGTTTTTTTTTTTTTGAAAGACCCAATTTGGAAATAGCAAACGTGACTGCGAGATTGTTGTGTCGTACTCAAGACAAGCGTGCTCAATGCATTTAAAAGCTGCCATTTTGTATTGTGAAATGTGTATAAGGCAGAAAATCGGTTCGGGGTTTTTGAGACGTGAAGAGGTTTGGCTCGCCGCGTGTCAGTTTTAATAATTGTGATGTGCGGGTCCTTTTTGTAAGGTAACTACTCGAGAGAAAAACTAGTCTGACAGCATTTCTTTTTGTTATCTATTAATTCTGTTAATAAAATCTGTTTATGAGATAAGGTCAGAACTTTACAAGACTAAAGTTGTCATGTTACAGAAAAAAATGGTTTCTCGTTTCTTATTACAAGATTAAAATGTAAATATCAGAATTAAGTAAAAAGGACTGATTTTTTTTTTTTCTTTTTATGAGTACAAATGGGCTGTTGTGACCGTTGTAAGTGGTGGTTGTTATTGTGGTGCTATCGTTGAGGTTGTGCGCGTGTTTTGTTGTTGTGGTCGTGCGGGAAAAGTTATCAAATGAGAAAAATGGAGAGAAAATTGACTTGAAGCTCGGTTTCCTCTGTAGCGCATCAAGTTCAGCATTGTTTCCTGGCATTATTAGCCGTTTGCTCTCTTGGCCAAAGTGATTGGGACAGGCGCGTTAAAATGTAAATTGCCGCCAGTCTTCTCCTTCCTGCCATTTTGTCAGCGGCGAGGAAGGAATTAGGGGCACCGACCCCCTCAGGGTAGACTATTCAAATGGCCGTCTGAGTTCCAGACACGTCGCCATTTGAACGCTTTCTGCACGTCACGTTGACTAAACCACTCAACTTGAACAAATCTCACGAGGCCCCCACACTTGCACAACATCTGAACAATTATTGGCCTGCGCATTTTACACAGAATCCAGCAAAGGTTTCACACAGCGACACAGTAGGTCACACACCAGCTGAGAATTACACACCATCTGCACCAAACGCTGCTTTGGAGACCCAAAGTTAAAATGCAAAGCTTTCCTGGAGACTAAAATGGAACACAAACTTTAAATTACATTGAAAATTTAATCATATCTTGATACCTCACTTTGAAATCCTAGCCCTGGCTTTAAATACAGCTTTGAGCCCATAACCCTGGTTTGAAACCCAAATTTTAAACCCCAACCCCAAATTGGGCCCTTAATTAGCAGAGTAACAATTTCATTGCTCAATGCTAACGCTGCATTTTTAATGTCCATTTGAGAAATAAATATTTAGAATCTTGAATCTTAATTCATCATACCAGCTTCACACTATAACCTAATGTTTTAAACCCGATCTTAGAAACCTAACTTGAACCTCCAACCCCATCTTGAAATCCAAATGCTGTCTTGAAACACAAAATCAAAACTTTTTCTTGAAACACCGACCATTTCTCGAAAACTTCATTTAAAAGTGTTGGATTTACCTGGGGCTTTGAGATGGAGCGGGACTGCCACTGAATAGGTGACCATTCACTTGATGTATTAAAAAAAAAAAAAGTTTTGTAGTTTGGTTCAGTTGGAAATCACTCACTTCGTCGCCAGCATAACCCCAACGGTAAGGTACGTTTGTTACGTCCGCTTTTTTTGTCAGATCTGTAGAATTTAGATTCATTCATGCTTGCTTTCTTCGTTTGTCTGCTTTGCGTTTGTGTCCGTGGCGCTTTGTGTTTGCTGCATCGCTCACGTCACGTGACTTGCTGTTCGCAATCGGGAGTGCAAACACTCGCTGGAGTAGCGTTTAAAAAACGTGGACAAAGGTTAAGACTTGCAATTGCAGTGGTGTTCGTGCTTAGTTCTGTTTTTGGAGTGTTGCCACATCATGGTTGTCCGGCTACGTTGGAAAGTTTGAATGACGATTTTGCGTGACGGCAAGCGTTCGGAATCCTGGCGTCTTACTTCCGAGTTTGGCCGCTGGGATTTGTAGTCCTAGAATTTGTCGTCCTTTTGTTCGCTTTCACTTGGTCGGTTTCTCATGTTGAGCCGATGAATCTTGACGACATGATGAATAATTTTGATGAAAACATTAAGAGAAATAATGATGACGATGATAATACATCATGCTAAAACCAATGAGTTATTATGGGTGATTAAATGATTGTTAAGATGAAGGTATGAATTGATGTGTATTATTTACAATATTTACATTGTGATGCATGTTATTTTGTGTTGTATTCGTGCTTACTTTTAGGCTATTACCTGCTGTGTGCCTCAATAAATAATCAAAGAGTACATAGAGAGTGATTCTTCCATGCTGAGCGATGATCCCGATTTAGAGGGCGGTGCAAAACGGAAATAACTGAACATAAAGCCTAACCCTTGTTGAAAACCCGACTTACCCCACGCAAACTACATAATGCTTTTGAGGAGGTTACGGTTGTAGCACAGTGTGTAACTCTAACTACTGGCGTGCCGTGTCTTCCCCCTCTCCAACGGCCAACGGCTAATCATGAGAAAGAGGTGCAAGCGGACCATACAGGCCTCAGCAGCCACCTGCCCGCTGGACAAACGCCAAAGTGACAAACCCCAAGTGATAAATGCCAAACTGCTCGCCTTTGCCGTTGCTTTTTTCCGCTCCGTCGCCACTGGCGAGCCAAACCTCGATGCGTGAGGTAAGTGGCGTCACCCCGGGAGAGCCGCTGTTGTCTTTACTAATTTATCCCAAATAGTTGGCGTGTCCTCCAGCTCATCCGTACTGCCAGCGCTGGTGCAGAGCATCTGTTCGGAGATGCAGTGAGGACACTCATCAAGATCGGCGCGGTGGAATCAGCGGACTTCCTGCGTGACAACATTCACCACTGGCTCACTGCTGCCCACACAACATAGCTCAGTCATCACATCAGAAGCGAATGGACCCCAATGACACAAATGAACTTAAACGGCCTGGAATTGGGTTTTACTGTCCCGTAAACCCAGATGAAGCAGCATGTGGCGCGTTGTACTTTGTCAGGTTTTTTTTTTGCTTTTTAGGCCAGCCTGCCTTTTCCTCTTATCCATCTCTCCCTCTATTTCTCACTCTTTTCCATTTTCCACACAGGCAATAATGTTTCCCAATACGTGTCCGCCCCCTAAACTCTTTAGCCATCTCGTGTAATCGGACCTGGCCATTATTGCACTCCACCGCTCATCCTGCAGATCGTTCCCTTCCTGATGCAATTTTGCACTCTCCCTGTTTCCCAAGCATTTCGCTTAATAATAAAAGCCCGGCACACTTCATGTTTTTGTTGTTTTTCTGTCTTTCATTTTCATTTCATTCGGGCCACGCGAGTGTCCTCTTTGCGGGAAAATGCATCCGCCGCCCATCAGCCTGATTCATGAACACAACCAGCATCTAGCAGCTGTTGGCCTTTGCCACGTAGCCGTCTATGAAATGTCATGTATGTGGCAAACCTTGTAATCAGTGTGCGGGATTAGAATGGGAATTGAGTGCATCTTTTGTCACTAATGCATTTTAAATATGTGCTGATGTGCTTAGATGATGTTGAACAAGAACAATCCTGAAAGGGTTGAAATACAGTGTATTTGAACACGTTAAAAAAAAAAAAATGAAAGCATCTAATGTGTCGAAAATACTATACTGGGGCTGAAGTAAGGTGGCGGGAATTATGAACAGTTGAAAAATAGTCAATGTTAGGACTAAATCTTCAGGCTTCTGCCAGAAAGGACAAAAAAGTTGCGAAAAAAGCTTACTAGAACAGATGAACTTGATTTGGGGTTGATTCTGAACACAGCCACAAGTTAGGAGGGTGTGCACACTTGTGCAACCACATTAAGTCAGTTATTTCTTTATTTATCAATATATTTTTTTTTACTTGAGTTGGGTTACAAAGTTTTGAAGTTTTTTAATGCCACAAAAGTCAGTTGAACAGGGGTGTGTCGACTTTTTGGATCAGAAAGTTGACTTTGACAAAGGAAAAATAGCATTCAACTAGCAAAGCAGTGCATTTGGGGCTAAAACCTGATCTCCCGAGACTTGCAGTGACAAACTTGTGTAAGTCAACTTTGCAGGGACAACAACAAAAAAACACTTTCTTCACTTCCATGTGAAACTTTTAGGTTATGTAACAAGCCGCGTGTTGCATAAGCACGGGATTGGTAGGGGGACTGGGGAGGGTCTACAGAAAACATTTGTTTTTCCCGTCAAATCAAACGTCTTCAAGGCGTCAGCGGCGAAGCGTCCCAAGCGGCGATAAAGTTGTCCTCTAATGAGCTGTTGTGACTTTCAAGGTTATTCCGCTGGCACAATCAAAATGAAGATGAGGCACTTCAGGATCACAAGACAGGATTACTGTTCCAAATTTGGGTTTTCCTGGGAACACAACATTGTGACAATGCTTCCCACTTACTTTATAAATACCTGATCATATTTAGCATCCATGGTAAAGTTCTTTCCAATCAGATTTTCTCAAGTACGTGAACACAACCACCGAAAGTGCTGTTCATGAAACAAATATAATACACACATCAACAAACAAAAAATAAAAATATTCTTAAGTGTCAAATCAAGAATCTTCTTGATTTTAAAAGCCATCTGAGTTGAGATGGTCAAGTGGACTTTTATTGAGCGGCTGACAGTCTCGTCTTTACTGTCAGTCTCATTAGCATAAATCAAGCGATGTGGCGTCCAATGGTGGCTTATAATTATATTCTAATTAGTCGTGTTTGGCAAGCGAGCGTCAGCTTGGCCGCGTCGCCTCTCTGGCACAAAGAGTGTTTGTCTAATGCGTTCAAATGAGGAGTTTTGTCCAAACACCTCCGCTACGGACAAAATACGTCGCCCTGCGGCTTTGTCTTTGTCGGACAAAAACCCAGTAAATGTACAAAAAAAAAAATAAAACATTATCGCAAAAGAGTCACGATTGTCACAAATTAGTCATTACAGTGCCACCCACTGGTCACCAGTGAGAAGCGCAAAAAAATAAGCAAGGCTGAGATACCAAATTTGAAACCCTAATCCACGATTGAAATCATCAACTGTGCTTGAAACCCTAACCCTGGCTTGATAACCCAACTTTAAACTATAATTGTGACTTCAAAGTATTTTCCTGTCAAACACTGTCTTGAAACCCTAATTAGGAAGCTGAACACAGATTTGAAACTCTAATTAGAAACCCTACCCGTCTTGAAACCCTCCTTTGTAGCAAAGCCTGAAAACTCCACAGGATTCAGGTTGCCAGCGTTTGGTGCTCGTCTTTCCTTTGAGTGCACTTAAAATGAGGTTTAAAATAAATAAAAAAAACATCAGGATGTCAAACGTTACAATTGACAACTTGTCACCAATTATTCGGCGAAGGTGGCGCCTCCTTCTCTGCGGCCCTTGAACTGCGCTCGCCGCGGGACGGCGAACGCAAACGGCCATTAGCGAAAGAGACGGAGTCGCTGTTTTGTCAACGGCGTCAAAACGTATTATTAGCGCGAACGAAATTAGCGGCAACAAAGATGTCCTCCTAACCTCCTGCTGACTTTCCCGCTGAGCTCGTTGATGTTTCCCCCATTTCCTGTTTGCTGTCATCTCGTCGCTCCGAGTTGCCTGCTGACACCTGACAAGCACCCAAGAAAACTTTTATGTGAACTTAGCGGGAGGGCGCTTGGAGGAAGGGCCGCGGCGCACTCCCACCTGTGGACAAATGTGAAAAAGGTCCATCTGGACGTCGGCTGCATCCGCTGCGACAGGCGGGAGAAGCATTGGCACGGAAAGTGTTGCTGCGGTCAGCGACGGTCCTGCTACTTAATTAGCCTGCTGTCCGTCTGGCCGGCAAAAAAGCGAGATAAGAGTCCCGCTGTGACGCGTAGAATTCCGTTATCTGGGTTCCAGGTGTTTCAACACCAGGAATCTTAGCGGCAGACTCTCAATAAAGTCGTTGGAAGCTCTCGAAAGCATTTACAGTAAGTGTGCGCCATCATTTCATTATGCAACATTTTAACAAGCTATCACACAATCAGATCACGGTTGCATCGGCACATCCAATTATGACCAATCATGCCTTGGACAGTTTTTTTTTTTTTTTTTTTTTGACTGTGTGGATAATTTGTGGTCTTTCTGTTTATTTCCAGAGTTCAAGGTGGTGGTTATCATGAAGAGTAATTGTCTGACACTTTTTACCTGCTGTGTGCTACCAAGTGGCTGTGGATTATTTGTAGCCATTCTGCTGTGCAATTTTTGTTGGACTTGCTGGGGAAGATCCTCAAGCAAAGCTGGTTTCCATCGTCGTGTGGTCATGGCACTTCGGTGCCAGTAAAAAAAAAAAAAAAGGCCGCGTCGGAGCTACAATTGTTTTGATTAATGGAGCTCTCCGTGGTCCTGACTGACAAACGATCAGAAGCCCATATGGCTCGTTCATCACTGTCGGCGGAGGCCTGTTAGCCACGTCCCTGCAGTCCGGCAAGCATTTCAACTAACCTAATCACTTACTACTCGTTGCTTCAGGGGGGAGATTGTCTGACTTTTCGGGTCACCGGGGCTTACAACTGCCATTGAGTCTTCTCATTTTGTACGCACGTTCACCAAATGTGGAATATAATTAATTTTAAGATCCTATTTAAACAAATTAGTAATGTCGCAATGTGATTGCTCTTGATTTGGAAAAATCACCACTTTACCCAATGTCAACAAACTAAACCGCTGGAGTTTTCCCAGCATGCAACAGGGGGAGAGTTTCGACTGAATGGCATCTATTAAGAACCCCCCACTGGCATTTCCGTCCAAATATTTTGCACTTAAATCCACCATAATGGCACCGAGGTGTCACGGGGTCCGAGGGCTTTGAGTCAATCAAATGGCGAGCGGGTGACGACATGCAACGCTCACGTCTGCGCAGAAATAAACATCTCCGGCCGCCACGCCAATATCTGGCCAAATAATCTCCCTTATCACCTCTTCACCTGAGCGCTAATAGCATCGAGTGCTTCTTATCTATTGCTCAAGTGTCAACACTAGTCTGCCGGAAGATGAGTGGAGAGTTCTGAGTGCATAAGTGTGCAGCCCCCTCGAACGCCCAAGGACCAATGTTACAGAAAGAAAGGAGAAAAAAAAAGGGACCAGGAGGTAATCAGGAGGCAGCGGGTTACAGTTTGAAAGTTCCACAGCTAAGGGGAAGATGAATTTATGCTACTTGCCTAAAAAAAAAAAAAAAAACACACAATAAAAGTTTAAAGAAGACAAATAACACCGTTTTCATCTCATTTTAAACATCCTTTAAAATAACTCAATCATAAGCATGAGGGGGGAAAAAAAAGGTCGTTTTTAACCTTGACTTAAAAATATGCTCATTTCTGCTGGCAGCATATTCCATTTGTCAGCAGTGTCACAGCTAAATGCTTTGTTTGCTTGCTCTGGGCTCCACTAATCGACCCGAGTCTGCAGACCTCAGAGCCCTTCTGGGTTTATATTCCATTCACATTTTTTTTAAAATGTATTCAGGACCTAAACCATTCATTGATTTCTAGACCAGTAGCAGAACTTTTAACTTCTATTCTATCACTGGCTGAGAGCCAGTGTAAAGACTTTACTGCAGAAATCTGCACTGATCTCTTTGTTCTGCCAGATGATGGGCCAGATGAGTTGGCTCGGGCATCTGATCAGGATGCCTAGTGGACCCCTCCCTGGTGTGAAGGAGGCCCCGTGGACAACCCAGGACACGCTGGCATGTCTTCCGAGTTGGATTTGGAATGTTTCAGGATATTCCCGGAAGAGTTGGATGAAGTGGCTCGGGAGAGGGAAGTGTGGGCTTACTGTAAGATGCTAACCCCCAACCCAGATCCACGTAAGAAGACGGATGCTATTCAAACCAAAACATTAAGCAGCCGTCAATGTGTGCGCTTGCCTATCTACAAATGGCAGCCTGTTTGTCCCACCACCAAACCCGCCCCATTCCCGTTCCCCACCTCGGAGAGTGCGTCTAACCGCTCATCCGTATGCACGCTTCCTGCCAAAACGCACATCAAGCGGCATGAGCGACGAGCCCGCCGCTTGCCAGCGTTACAGTAGATGTTTGCTGCTCGGAGATATCGGGAAGAACTTTTACTGCCGAATAGCGGGCGGGAGATGAAAGGCGGGATGGGAGAGATGGCGGGAGGTGCTCCGGGGATGCAGATAGAAGCAAAACACAGGGGAGCAGAATTAGGATGTTTGTGTGTGGCGTGTTATCGTCTTCCATCGCACTTCCTTCACTCCCAACCTTCAATTCCAATTCCAAGGTTGTGACATTGCCACGCAGCGCTCTGGCTCGTCTGCACGGCCATTAGTCACAGCTGCTTCCTCTCGCCATCTGGCCGAGTGATGTTGGCGAATCAACGCAGCCCCCCCCCCACCCCCCAACACTGCCACCTCACACGCACGCAGGCTGCCCGCTAGACAATTTAGACATTAATGAGAGGCGGGAACTCAAAGGAACTGTCAACACTTCTTTGCTGCTTGCTTCCAACAATTGGAGCCATGGCCAAGCAACGGCACACACGACACATTAAGGACAATAATAATACAGAATGTCATTTTTCTCCATTCATCCATTATTTAGACGGAAGTGCAGCCTCATTAAAAATGCGGATGCTCTTGGAGCGAGATGCCAATCAAGCCCAGATTTGCTCCAATTTTAAGTCTTTTAAATTCAGATTCCAATCCCTTTCTGTGAGACGATGGTGGAATGATCATGAAAAGTTCTTGGGAAACTTTTGCCTGTCCATTCATCTTTAATGCTCGCTTATAGTAACATGAATGAGCAGAAGTTTCTATATTAGCAGTTGAACCATTTAATGGATGCCAAAGGTATCGACACACTGCCGCGGAGCCTTTTTCTGCCAGGTGCTAATCTATCCAAAATGGTTACTTGATTTTATACTGTTTTAGCCACGCCCACATATTGGGACGACTTGGATTTGCACTCTTTAAAAATTTGACAATTCTCTCCTTGTGTTTGATTTTTTTTTTTTTTTTTTTTTGCAGTGTTGGATTGGATCTTCCTCGTCATCACGTTGTATTTCATTCAAAGTCACTGATGCGGCGATAAAGCAGTAACGATTGATAAAACACCGGCTAAAACATCCTTCAGAATAGCAAAAGTAGTTTGCTTTCATGCGAATGGAGACGGATGTGATTAATCAAGTGTGCCCCTTCTTCTGCACGTCCTAATAAAGCGGCCCTCCTTTTAATTAGAGCTCCTTTCAAGCAGCTGCTTAATAGAGTCCAATTTACACCTCGCTTTACTCCAATCATGAGACAACAAATCCTATTGTTGTCGTATTCTTTTGTGACCTACACCGAGGCCGTCGTGTTTTTATTGAAGGGGTTGGATTGCTCCGTAGTTGGACCCCCGAATGGCCACCTAAAAAATGTGTGTAATTTATTTTTAGCCATCAGAATACTCCAGGCTGGCTGGTTTAGCCACCGTTTCTTTTGCTAGCAAACTTTATTAACACTAATGCAACAGCCAGCGGAATCGATAAGACCAAATGAACAGAATCAACAACCATTAGTTAGCTGCACTTCTTTCGCCATCAAACTTTATTCCAGCTAATGTAACAGTCATGACAACCACTACTTATTTAGCCACGAGTGTAGTTATTTCAACGGCAACTACTTTAGCCAGCATGCTAATTGATGCCGAATCAATGCCATCACAACCAGCGTTTATTTAGCCAGCAAACACACTACTAGAGACCAAATCATCAACTGCTGCAATCGCACTTCTTTAGCCAGCAATGGCATCCAACCACCGTTTCATTACAACCAACACTTCTTTACCCAGCAGACTAGTTGAAGAAAAATTGACATCTTACAACCCCTTCTCCTTCAGCTAACAGGTATTACAAGCAATATCACTTTAGTGGCAGACTAGTTGAGATTGAATCAACAGTCTTTAGAACTAAAAGGTCTTCATCCCGCAAATTTCACTAAGACTGAATCAACAGCTGCTACACTGAAAATTGGTTGGTCTTCGTCCCGTCCTTCCCATCATGGAAAAAAAGGCCGTAATTGTGTGAGTGGCATGCGGCGAGTGGCACACTTAGCTTTGTCATCTCCATCCGTCAGTCTTCATTCACCCGACCTCATCCGCTCGGCCGTGCCGCGTCCTTGTATCATTACTGCTGCAGTGCAGGGCCTGACACCTTTTAATATCCAGGTGCAGTTTGGAAAAAGGTGGTGGAAGAGGAGTGCGGGGGGCTACAGGTGTGGGTGCGAGGTGTGGGGGGGCCGCCCATGGAGAGAATTCATTAGTCAGACCCCTGGGCTGGCCCTACGCCTCATACATTCCATCTCTACGCCTGTGAAATAAGAGCCTCGGCCCGGTCTGCACATCCACTGTGACCCCATTATGCCGCCTCATATACAAGCCCGAGCCTCTCTAAAGACAAATAAAATCACATTACTGTAGTGCGTGCACACACACACTAACACACACACTAACACAGCACCTTTGCTGGCGCCGGATGAGATTCCAGAGCTGCATTTGTTAAAATAGTGAGTTTACAGGCCTTTTTCAAAGCACTTTTATTCATGTTTGTGTGTGTGTTTGGGCATGTGCTTTAAATGATGGGGCTCATGCAGCTCCTACTGTGTTGGTGAGCAAGTACACAAGAAGAACCACGCGCAGCATCAGGACCACACATGACGGGAATGCCGACGGTACGCTTTAAATCTGAATCTGAGCATGACTCGCTCAAGTTTAATTGGACCCAAGGGCCAAAAAATGATCACGCCCCATAAAGTCAACTAGAAAGTAAAATCCCAACCACCACCATTGCCACATCGCCAATAATTGATGCTGGATGTATAAAAGCAACTTCCACATATGCTTTCGCACCCCAAATCCTCATTTGAATCATATTTGATTGTTTAAAATGAAAAAAATATACATTAAATCATTTAATATAGTGTATGTTGGGATAATAACGCTGATTTCTTCAGCCAGCAGACCCAATTAGCATCCATTCCAACCATTTCTTTGGCCAGCAGAAAAGTTGAGACCCAGTCAACGGTCATAACAACCCTTCTGGTTAAGCGAGCAGAATAGCTGAGAGTGAATCAACAGCCATTCCAGACAATATTTCTTTAGTTGGGTGTTAATCAACAGTTGTTACAACTTCTTTAGCCAACAGACTAGTCAACACTGATTAAACAAGCCTGACAACCACTAACTGCTTGAGCCAGCAGACAAGTTGAGAGGAATCCAACCAATAACAATCAATTTTTTTCGCCAGGAGAACAGTTGGCTGGGGTGGAATCGATGGTCGTTATAAGAAATGCTTCTTCAGCCAGCAGGTTTGTTGAGACTAAAATCAACAGGTGTGATAACCGCCACTTCTTTAGCCAGCAGGCTAGTTGATATGGAATCAATGGACACTGCAACCATGACTTCATTAGCCAACATGCAAGTTGAACACAGAATCAACAGAGATGACAAGCGGTTCTTCATTGACTTTTTCTTTGTTTTTGTATCTTCTCTTAAAATCTTCTTTCTTTTCACCATGGGACTCGGAGGCCTTTGTGATGACCTCTTTCAAGTCACTACACACATTGTTTCGCAGTTTAAATTGCTCGCAGGAGCTCGGGCACAGATTGAACACATTTTTCTCCATTCTTTTTTTTCCCCCTCAGTTGTGGTAGTGGTGTCGAGGCGGCAACACCCGAGCAACTGCGCACGTTTAGCGCGTCCTCGCAAGAATACTAAGCAGCACTTTCAAGCTCTCCGAGCTTAATCTATGAAGCTGTCACGGGCCTGGGGAGGGACCCGCAAAGTGGCCCAAAGAGAAGGAGCGGTTTATTTATGTAACTTTTACACACCCAATGCACACCCGCACTCACGCACGCACGAACACACACTGCGCCTGTCTGCTACATCATGCACTACATTGCCACCTGTGAAGCAAAAGAGGAAGAAAGAGTGAGGGGGGGAAAAAGCGGCGATTGTTTTTCTAGGCACTTTGAAGATGCGCCGTAGAAATTTGTGAGTCAATGTGATGTCCTCTACAAAGAAATGATCTATATGCATCCAGTCCTCATCGCCAATGCGACACTAAATCCTATCAGCCGCTCCTCAGCCCCGAGGGGCTTATGATCCCAGGCCTGGGTGCGCGGTCCACGTCGGCGATGCAGATTATGAACACTGCGACGGTATTTTATTTTATTTTATTTTTGGGTGACAATATGTGCTCTTATATTCCAGTGACGGCAACAGTGCCTGTTTCCTGGCAACAGTTGCAACAACACGTTGAGGACCTTTTCTTGGTGAAAAAAAAACGGTTAAAAGTCTTTGCTGTCGAAATAAAACTGACTTCTTGTCTTGGAGTCTGAAGCTTCACTAACCTTAACCCAACAATGTAATTTAAATGTATTTTCATTACTTCCGTTTTATTAATTTCGGAATCTGTTTTATTTTGAAAAACTATCGGATTCTCGGTTACATCCGTCTTGATGTAGGTCAAGGCGCGCTTCTTGGTCACGTGATAGGTTACCGCTAAAATGAAACCCAGGAGCTTGCAAAATGAGTGAAAAATAAACATCTTTGAAAAGTTTCTTTGGGAAGGAGAAAAGGACGGCTTTCAAGAAAAAGGCTACATTTAATAGACAGTATCAGGAGTCCTACTTAAAATACGGATTTATTCCAACGGGAGATTTCCACGCACCAAGCCCACTTTGCGTAATATGCGGCGTTGGTGAGTTGTATTTTTCATGCGCTTTGTATTTGCGCTGTATCTTATTTTGAAGGCACATTTAAATGTAACCATAGCAACCAGAGAATGCTGCAGACATGGATAGGACTTTCCTCGTGTCATGATTCATGTTTATTATTATGTTTAGAAAATACCACGCCTTTAAGGCTGGTCCCTGAAAATATTGTCTGACATTAAACCGGTCCGTGGGGGCAAAAAAGGTTGGGGACCGCTGAGAGACGGAATATAATATTTACCATTAGCTCTTATTAGACTGTGCGGGTGTACCTAATAAAGTGTCCTTTGGGTGGATGGAAAAGCGACAACACAACAACAGTGAAGATAAGCAGGAGCTTCGCATTGCGCTGTATCTTATTTTGAAGGCACGTTTAAACGTAACCATAGCGACCAGGGAATGTTGCAGATCTGGATAGGACTTTCCTCATGTCATAATTCGTGTTTATTATTATGTTTAGAAAATACCACGCCTTTATTTTGTATTTGCGCTGTATCTTATTTTGAAGGCACGTTTAAACGTAACCATAGCGACCAGGGAATGTTGCAGATCTGGATAGGACTTTCCTCATGTCATAATTCGTGTTTATTATTATGTTTAGAAAAGGCCGGTCCCTGAAAATATTGTCTGACATTAAACCGGTCCGTGGGGGCAAAAAAGGTTGGGGACCGCTGAGAGACGGTATATAATATTTACCAGTAGCTCTTATTAGACCGTGCGGGTGTACCTAATAAAGTGTCCTTTGGGTGGATGGAAAAGTGACAACACAACAGTGAAGATAAGCAGGAGCTTCGCAACCCATAATAATCACAAAAGCTCAAGTGGTGACGCGAGAGATGCCCCTTGCATAACCCAAATTCAATTCGGCACATTTTCCAATCAACTTCCTCCTTTAAAGATGTGACGAGATTTCCCGTCTTGCAATTTTGGGAGATGGAGATTGTCGCCGGCGGAAGGCGCAGCGGCGAGGTGGTCGCCGGGCAATTTCGAGGGCGGTAATTGAAACTGGCATACGGGGAGGTGGCGCTAATCCCAAAACTGACTCAGGCTAAAAGGCCACATTGTGTTTTATGTGACAGGCATTTTAATCAGCCTGAAAATATACATCAGCATAATTATTAAAGTCAGCAACATCAAATTCCAGCCCGCTATCAAAGTGCCACTCAGAGGCAGGGCTGCAGATGTGTCATATTGCTGTTTTTTTTTTTTTTGTCGCTTATCATATGTGATCAGCCGCAAATCACAAACATCCGTAACATATGAGAAATAAACTTGGCTTAAAGCCACATGCTGCTTCACCCGGTACTCAAAACAAAGATGTGATTATAAGTTGAATCATTGGCTGGCATTCGAGTGTCACTGTTTATGCCGTCATCGGTCAATCTCCTGTCTATCATTACAGGCAGCGCCACTGATGAGTCAATCTATCACGCAGTCTTCATGCAGGCATTACTCACTCTACATGTCAATCGAAATTGGCTTACACAATGACAATCATTAAGGCAGCAGACATTGGTTAGCTGACAAGTCGATCATTAATCAACGCCAGCCATTAAAAAAAAAAAAACAATCTCTTGAGGGCTAGCCAATTTATAACGTGTTTTATGTAAACACAGAAACGAACAAAGACTAGAATCTTCTGTAATCACACATGATTTTTTGTTTTTCCATTTTTTGGTGAATGACAATGTCCGAAGCCTCGCTGCCCGGGTGTATTGTGTAAGTGCTTCAGAAGGTGTTTCGTATTTTACTGCAAGGTTTGACAGCAAAGCCCTCTGGTGTCATTCAAAGTGTGGGTTTTGGATTGAGAGTTTCAGTCACCTCGCTTTAGGTGAAATTGTGATCGTTTGGATACTACAGTTTGAATGGATAGCCTTTGGGGTGTTTCGACAGAGGGAGTTGAATGATTTAAGAGGGTGAGGAGAGAAAAATACGTAAGAGGAGGGAGCCAGCTTCTGAGAGCATAATTTAGGTTTGCTTGTTAAGAGCCGTATTTTTCAGTGTTTCGTATTTTCCTAAACCGACAGAAAAACATGACACATGCTGTATCATATGATACAATTTTTTAAAAAACCTATACGCACAGAATGCATTCAAAATTTGTTGTCGTACAAATATGCGGTCATTTCTCCCAATAAATTATATGCTCGTGATTCAAAGTGATTCCGAGGAGCCATAACAGACACAAAAGTTGAACGCATCACCCAGGATGTGAGAAACACTTGCGTGCGATAATACACCTGGCCAGTAGGTGAAGTTGTGTGCACGTTAAGCTTAGAGAGACGAAGCCTTTCTTGAACCACATGTCTCAAGCGGTCCAACAGAGAATAGAAAGTATTAATACTAATTATTTGACCAAAAAATATCGAGAAATTCGCTCCTGACTTTTCATTTTCCGTGACGCCCGATGAAAAGTAGGCCTAGTAAGATCACTTGCCTCTCAGGCAGTTATTGTTTGGCACCATTAAAGACCATAAACACACTTTATTTATTTTCACTACATCTATTTTAGTGTCATCCATTATTGCGCCAACTCTTGACTCGACAAAATGGCAGCCAAGTTATCCATGCTTCCATTTTTCTTCCACAGGGTAGTTAAGGTAATGGCAGCTACCTGCATGGAAGAAGTGGAAACACGACTTGGACTGAACATGCCTGAAAACAACATGGAGGAAAAAAAAAAACTAAACTACAAGCAAAGCATGAGAGCATTTCTGTTTCTTTATCATCTTCCTCCTCGGCTTCAGTGAAAGTGACAGCAAGCGCGAGCGTCTGACTCATCTCGCCGCCGCTGTAACGAGAGCGCCTGTGATTTGTCACGCTGTGATATTTGCACAAAGTCTTTCACTTCAGGTCGACTCTCAGAACACGGCTCGTCTAATTTCCACCTCTGACAGCTTGTTTCCCCCTCTGGCTGAAGGGTGGAAGTCTTAAAGTGCCTCTTGTGAACAGAAGACCCAACTGTAATCCTTTAACAAATGTGGATAAATTGCATATTGAGAGAACCTTAATCGGGATTGTTCCAGAACCGCAGACCAATTTAGGCACCAAAATTTGGGGAAAAATAGACCAATATGAGACAAAAAAAGCCATTTTAGCGAGGGCTCAAGAACTATTCTGCCTTTTTAATGGTATTTAGGTATTAATTTTTCCGAGTTACCATAACATTACAATTGATCTCAGTTCAGTGGAAACTCTTAACAGACATGGAAGCAACAAAAACCGGAATCAGCAGACATAATTAGTGTCCAATCCACTCACAACGCTCCTAGCTGTTGAAGTCTGTCCGTTTCAGAATTGCATACAATTCACAATAGTGCCAGTAAATGGCGCTGTAGTCCTATCAACAGACAAAAACTGGTCACATGTCTCTGCACTGCTTTTGTCCAAGAGACACAGTTTCATGGTAGACTGGAGCAGGCTAAAACATGCAGCAATGTGGCAGCCATGTTGGCTGTAATTATGTTCCCTTCATAGGCCATGCATGGACGTACCAAGTTAGCAGAGGCAACTGTGCCATCAAAGGGAGTGGAAAGTATGGCTAAAAGCTTAGCATCTCCGTAGCAACACAGCACATATCGACAGCTGACGCAAAAAGGACGAAAAAAGGAAGCCCGAACATCATGGTGAATGCCATTATCCTCCCGCCAACCATCAACAAGGTAAATTTGAAGAAACTGTAACTTCGTACTGTACTGTGCATTTTAAGGAGTGGGAAAAGTTTAGCAACAATGGATTTGTAAGTGTTTTTGGCAATGACAAAAAAAAAGTACTTCAATGCAACAAACAATTGGCTATAATGGGCAAGCCCTTCCACCAGTTAGTCCATTAAGTATACATTTACAGAAGTGCATGGTTTTGTATTTTGTGCATTCAAGTACAGCATTTAACGTTTCATGGGGGGACAGAAAATGTCCTCCAATTCCAAAATGACCTTTAGACGGTGTTGTTGGCTTACATGGATTTGAAGAGACGTGCTGGGCCTCTCAGTGGAGAGCAGATAAGGAAAGCCATACCGTGCGCTCGCGGTGGACGTCCTTTAGAGGGCTCAGCAGGTGTTTAGTTGCGCTTCGGCGGCATGTAAAACAGACGACGGGTCGTTTGGAGGGAATGGGACATTAAGCGTCACAGCCTGTTTAGTGGAGTGATTCGTGTACGACGTTGGCAGGGCTTTGCTAAGCGAAAACGGCTGCAACGGCCTCAAGGCAATCAGTAACAATCTGGTCCAGGGCACTTCAGAACCACTGTCAGAAAATATAAACAAACATGTCCAACAAAAACACTCAGCCAAGGCTGAGAGAACATACTATGTCCCGTGTGCCATCTTCTTTGGACACGTTTTCAGTTTCACAATGTGGGATGAATGGAATTGGTTCTTTGACCAGGTAATGAGTGACTGGTTAATGACGAAACAAAAGTGCAGTGGACTCGAATAAGTTGTGAATGATCATGTTTAAAATAAAGGAGCCTGACTTCATGAAATGTTCTTTTCCATTGCTTGTCTTTGATTTTATTTAAATTTATAATTAATTTTAAATAAATTAAGTTATCTTTAGACATTTCAAATTTCACCCAAGATTAGAGTGTACGTGAAGAAAAAAAAGAAGTCCAATGACTGAACCTTGAGGGACTCCACATCAGCCCATGTCATGGCCATTCGATCACATTTAAAACAAAGTAACTCGGGTTCCTCCAAGTTGGAGCGGAACCATTTTAGGACTGTCCCATTTAGTCCTTTCCAAGTTTCCCAACTGTCCGACAACATATTATAATGTGCTGTATTAAACGCCACACTGAGATTCCATCAGACTAGGAGTGTTCACTCTGATATCATTTACTACTTTAATAAGACCTGTCTCTGGACTGTGATGAGGTCAGGAGCCCGATTGATATTGATCAGTTAGATTATTTGAAAAGATCTTTTTGTATATTAAAAAAAAAAAAAAATGCTATTTTAATTTCCGGGGGGGGGGGTTAACGCCGTGTTTTCATTTATTCTCTATCTAATCTTTATCGTTTTTCCCCAGACGGTTTTGGCACGCTCTGTCGATTGTAGCCATCCGCCATCGTGACAACCTGTCAGACTGAATGGAGCTCAACTGTTATGTAATTGTTATTGTTTTCACCACACCCTCGATTGCAAAAAAAAAAAAAATTATCGCCACCGAAAATGGCCATTGCGGAACTCAAGTCACACACTCCAGTCCCAATTAGAATCGAGAATAAAATCAAAACCTGAGCCTCAACTTGGTGAAAAAGCATGTGGCTTGTTGCACGTTATCCCCCCGTTGTATCCCACATACAGGGGAAAAAAAACACGATTGACCAAATTCAGTGACACTTTAAACCTTAATAAACATTAAATATTAAATTATGTTAGGAAATGAAATGTATATCGGTTTGTTGTGGCGAATATTACAATTATTAGATCACCTGGCACAAAAAGGAGAAGAGACTATCTTGCATGATGAAGCGCTTTTGACTCAACAATTTCAGGGGAAGTTTGAACACACTGAACATTTTTCAAAGATGATTTTCAAATTGAATCCACCTTCATTTTACTCCCAAATGTAATCATGGACAAATGCATTCATTGCACGCTTCCTTCTGTATTAGCATGCTAACTCTTCTGCTGTCATTCAACAGGTGTCCTAAACGCTGTGGAACAATGCCGTGTATTTAATTAGTTTCTCTGCTCCTGTCGTCGTTGATTTACACAGTGAGTCCTTTAATTATGCAATTCATAACCCCCCCACTAAACGTGAAATACGGCGTTAAATGCTTGCAAATTAAAACACGTCCAAAGGTTTGCCGCGGTAACTCAGCATGGTAAATCGCAGCATTGTAGACCGTGGCCGTGTATGTCGTTATTTCGCCGCTCGCATATGCCATCAATTCTGCTTTAATTCGCGACCTGACACGATGACGGCTCGCCCTCTTCTGTAGCAGGTGCTTGGAAATTAATCTTAATTTTTTTGTTGTTGTTGTTGTTGTCTGGCGCCAACGCTAATAGGGAGAACTCAAGCAGCACTGACAAATTAGAATAATTGACGAGCGGGAAAATTTTTGAGGGTAACAGAAACGGATGCACAGCCCGGTTGTTTTTGTATGTGAGCGGGTGGTAAACATTGTCACTGTACGCCATTGAAAAAAGGTCAGCAGTGATTTGTTGCGCCTCAAATTTGGACTTCTCCACCCGAGTTCGAAAAGACACGAGAGTCGTTCTTGCGGGAATCAAGTGTTGCCTCTTTGCCTTGTTTTTGTGTCAAGTACCTCTCTGGAGGAAAACAAATAGACACGAGGGCTGCATGCAACAGTTGGTCTTTCCAAATTGGCTGATTTATCAATTTAGTATGGTACTTAATCTGATCACGGGTGAGATAGAGCCGATCCCAACTGGATTTAGGCGAGAGGCTGGGTCCACCCAAGATTGGTCACCATCTATTTGCAGGACGCACAAGAAACAACCATTCATGTTCACATTCACACTGAGAGACAAATTGCCTTAAAATTGAAAAGGCAAAATTTAAGCTTTTACTTGTCATACTGTATCGTCATATAATTCATTAATACGCGGGTCGCCCGTCGAGCTTTATCCGTTACATTTTTTTTTCTTTTTTTTTTCATTAAGGTGGATCTCATCAAACTACACAAACACTGTCAGAGACAGCCCAAGCGGCATCCTTGTTTTTCTCCAACGAAGCCAGCGGCTTCGTAGATGTTTGCGCACGCCATCTTTTTAATCTCTTGGACGCATTATTTCGAATGAACGTATGCAATATCCCTCAGGTGTACTGTACGTACATAATTTCCTGATTCGGTTCGGAGCAGGAGCGATGTTGACATTGAGAGGCAGAAAGCGTGTCGGGGAATGAAATTGCCGTCTTTGTTTTCTGCCTGTACGGACCCAATCGGTGTGGTTGTTATGTATGAGGCAAGGCTGACTGTATTGTTTAATGTAGGTGAGAGGTCTCAGCTCTCGACGTGACAAACTGGAGTGAATGTCAATCAAGGAAAACAGCAGCCGGCGGTGCTTCTTTGCAACCTTGCCCAGGCGGATATTCATTTGCGGTTAATTCCCCTCACAAACCTCTCGCCCTGTAATTGTGCCGTTCATATCTCAAGGCAACTCATCAGCGAATTGATTTGCAGCGACTTGCAAAATGTTTGGCATCGGTTGGAGAACTGGGGGCTTTTTAAATGTCACCTTCTCTATATTCCCGGCGATGCTTAGGCATTTTAAATGGCAGCGCATTAATGATCCACGATTAAATTCCGGCTATCAAACGGCGGCTGCTCCAATTACACTCGTGCTGTTGTGCGGCCTTCCCCCGGCGTGAAAAGACGCCCGTGCCGCCCGCGTTTTGAGTTTTTCCCCAAGACGATAGCTTGCCATTTTGCGAGCGAGCCCCTTGCCGTTACAAAGACTCCCTTTGTGCGCGTCGTCGCTCGCAATCCCGCCATCATTGTGACCAAATTAAAAAATCCTCTTCTCCGGAGTGAATCCCGACTATCTGGGGAGGGGAGATAGTGGTGACAATGACACTGCTCGCGGCTTTTGATTGGTGCTGGAAATAGATTAATTTTGCCGCAAAAGAACTTCTAATTCTTCTCTTATCTTTGAGTCTAATTCGGCGGGCTCTGACGGGCTTTGGTGTAAGCTCAGACGATCCCTCGATGTGGTCACGTGGAGACCTGTCCCGGATGTCCGTATTTCCTTTTGGAAGTGACGCTTTGGTTACAAATGTATATGTTGGCGGTTATCATTGAACCCTTTCGGGGACAGCGGTCACTACAGTGGACAGCCTATCATGTGATCAGGTGACAGGTTATCATGATTGGTGCATGAAAGGGTTAAAACTACACCAGACGTCACATTCAAGGACTATAGAATATTTCATATCGATCGTGTTGCCTTCTCACCTCTGGTCACAAGCTGTACATCATTGCTACAAGTGTCGGTAATTTACAGCCAAGTATGATTCAAGTGACCTTTGAAAAAGGTGCGGAGCTGGTCAGGTGCTGCCTCGGGGATTGAGGGCGGAAGCCTGCCGGACGCCTCCCTGGTCAAGTGTTCACGAGGCGGCGTCAGGGTAGACCTAGAAGTGACTGCTCGCAGGTAGCTCTGGGATGCTTTGGTGTCATAGTGATTGACGGGTACACTAGCTGAGTCATAGATCCGTCTGGTGATCCTTACTGAGACCGCAGCCCCCCCGCCCCCATTCCTTCACCTTTGTAGCTGGGAGGACAGCTCTAATCCAGACCCAAGTAAGCGAGAGCGCAAAAATGGATCATCGGATTTGCCTCTTTTCTGAAAGTAGTTATTGGATCATAAATACAAGAGGTTTGAATTTGTTCTCTCTGCGAAATATTATTTATAGGCTGGATTTACATAACATATACGGCTCCCTGGTGAGGTGAGGCGTTCGGTCAAGTACTTGTGGGGTAAAGCTTGGAGCTTGGGGAATTTTCAGTGTCTCTCTTTAAATGGAGGATGACTTGGACTGATCAGCTGTCCTCCGCTAGATGTGAAGACTACAATTATTTCTAATATTCATGTGTAGTTTTTAGGGAGAAGGGATTAGATATCGGGCTGGTACAAGAAACTCCGGTATCAGATTATAACATACAATGCAAGGTGACTTTTTGGTCTTTCTCATTTAGACTTTGTGGCTTACGTTGACAATGTTTTTGAGGAAAATGACCCACCATCAGGTCCGGGACACTAATGCTTCTATAAATAGTGTGACGTGACACAAGGTGAGACGCCGCCGTCAACCGGCGGCGCGATTGACGGTGGCATTTAACTTGGCTTGGCAGCTCCTTTAGCCCCTCTCGCACCTCCATTAATAAGGCAAACTTATTATTCGCTCAGACTAGCGTTTAATATTGAGATAATGTGTCACATCGGGTTTCTTAAGAAGTCATTTTTCATAAGCGATAAGCCGTTTTGAAAGGGTCACCCGGGCGCTCTAAGAGCGAGGGTCAGCGAGCTGCTGTCACGGAGGGGGAGGGGACTGGACAAATGAGCATGCTAATGATGACTGACATTTTCTTTAAAGGAGAAAGAGAGATCGCTCGCTTGCAATTATCCTTGACGTCAGTGTGAATTAATACACCTTTGTAATAGAAGCTACGACTCAATTGTTGGCGTCCGCTTTGGTTTCGCGTCTAGAAGTATCTGGAACCATTTCACGTCCTAATACTTCCCAAAGGACAAAATGCTGAGCAAATACTGGATCACATGTGTAAATTCTGCACAGGAGAGTCGCTACATGGTCGAACCATAAACAGGTTCGTTGGAGTCCATGCAGAAGATTGATGCATGTAAAGTACATTTATAAGGAACTGCATGATCCCCACTTGCGGATGATGTAAAGTTGGCTGCTCTGAAGTGCGCACTTGCAGACAGCCTTCCACCCCTGACCATGCTTTTTTGTGTGACAAGCCCCCACCACCCACCAATAGCTGTGTGGCAACCAGGGGGGCCCTTTTAAAATATATTTAAAATAATAATAATAATGCTTTTAATGAATTGATTCAGAGAATGTGATGCATACATTAATGACTTACAATCCAGAATGTAAAAAACTATACAGAATCAGATTTCAATGTGGTCACACGGGAAACACAGCTAAAGCAATGATGGAGGTTTTTGGAAAAGGACAGGCCACTGAATGAAATGACCAATGGTCCTAATGCAGGATTTCATGTGACCATTTTTGCACAAAGTACACAAAGTAACAAAGCAGAAAAAAAAAAGCTTGAAGCACATCTTATGCAAAACAGAAAACGTTGGGCCAGCCAATCATCGACCACATTCTTAGGTGTCGTTGTAATCGTGACGTATCATCCAAGAGGAGGATATTATCTTGTTATTTATCATTCCTTCATGGCGTTAGATTAGGATCGCTGCTGGAACTGATATGGCTTGTGAGGGTCTGCTCTTGATAAAAAAATCAAAATACAGTGAGGGAAATGCATAGGAAACAGCAATAATTCCTCACGGTCACATTTGCAGGTAATGCACATGCATTTATGCATAGCATATGACAACGTGCAACGAGGTCATCACTCAGTGGGTCGACCATAATGATTGGCTCTTACGCCGTCGCGAACCGCACAAATCAATCACTCCAAGCTTGGCGCTTCAGTTCGGAATGAACAGCCTCTTTTGCTAGCCCGCACTAGCAGCTAGGCTAGCGTTGAAGTTGAATTTTTAATATTAAAAAGGACATCCATCCATCCGTTATCTGATCTGCTTTTCCTCACAAGGGTCGCATGCACGCCAGAGCCTATCCCAACTGTCTTCGGTTGCCAGCCAATGCCAGGGTTCACATCACAATCACACCTAGGGACAATTGAGAGTGTCCAATTAACCTAACATACAGTCCATGTTTTTGGAATGTGGGTGGATAAAACCCACGCAGGCACAGGGAGAACATGCAAACTATAATGCCGGGGCCGTATTTGAATCCATGAACTCTACATCGTGAGGTAGGCGTGCAAATTAGCCTATCACCATGCCACCCTGTAAAAAGCATATGTTTAGTAAAATTTTTTTGTGTTTGTTTTGGTTGGTTGGTTGGTCAGACAGATAGACAGACAAAAGTGTTTATCAGTCAGACCGTTAGCTAGCTAGTTAATCAATTAGCATCATTTTTACATTTTAGAGTAGCTCTGTCTTTTCTATCCATCCATCCATTCATTTTCCGATCCACTTTTGTCCTCACAAGGGTCACGGGGGCATGCTGGAGCCTATCCCAGCCGTCTTTGGGCAGTAGGCGGGGGACACCCTGAACCGGTTGCCAGCCAATCACGTGGCACACAGAGACGAACAACCATCCACACTCACACTCACACCTAGGGGCAATTTGGAATGTTCAATTAGCCTGCCATGCATGTTTTTGGAATGTGGGAGGAAACCGGACTACCCGGAGAAAACCCACACAGTAGTATTGGTTAACTTGGGTTTTCTACTTGTAATGCAAGATGGACAAAAAGTGTTTTCCTTCTGGCGGGTAAAGTGAGTATTCCTTAAGGCGGACGAAGAGAGTGCACGTTAAATAATGGCAATGACTTTGAATGCACTTGAAAATATTTGCAAACCAAAAGAAAGGTGAGTGGCGCACCCGCGTTTGCCCATCGTTTCGCCGCATTTATAATGTATAGATACGATCGCGTGCATGCAAGCCAATGCATCCGCCATGGATTTAAAGGTAGTGGAAACACCCGCGGATGTGGCGCCCTCGTAAAAAATTCAATGGGGTTCTGAGGGGTGGAATGCGAGCGCGGAAGAATCCCGACCAGTAATGAATCCCCGAACGCATCAAACACGATTGAGAAAAAAAAAAAAAAAACACGTGGCACGTGCCAAATTGTCTTGGAAATGATGGACCGTGTCACCAAGGCCACATAAAGACATTTAATAATTCACACGCTTTGACCTTTGTTGGAGATTGCACGTCTTCTCTCCCAAGAAGAGACCACTTTCGGCGCGAGCTCACTTACCGCGGCAACGAAAAAGACAAAACTGACATCAGACAATAACGCTTGCAAACAGGCACCAGCTGAGTAAATTATCGGCTCGTTCGTGAGTTCATAGTCGTCCTTTTTGTTGTTGTTGTTGTTGTTGTTGTTGTTGTTGTTGTTGTTGTTGTTGGTTAGTGAGTCAATTTGTCGATGTTCTGCTCTTAGTCGGTGAGTTCTGTAATTGGTTCTGTGGTCAGTTACTCAGTTTATCGGTTACTACATCAATATTTCTGTCAGGTCATGAGTTGCCAGTTCATTTGTCTGGTTAGTTAGTAAGTCAGTCAGTGAGTTTGTCAGCTACTTTCTTTCTCTCCTGTTGCGCATTTTCAAGCACACACACACACACACACACACAAGGCAATGAAATTGACATTATGGTGAAGTTTTTTTTGTTGCGTCACCGTAATTAACTTCACCTTCGACATTAACGTCAAGCACCTACTTGACAAACTGAATAGCACTGAGGATTTTGCACAGACTTGACTTCTGTCTTTCTTTTTTTTTTTTTTTTGTGCTATGATGCGGGGGGCCAAAGCAAATATGTATCCCTGAAAGACCTTCATCTTAGAAAGGCCGCTAATAAGACATCCACTTCACCCACGGCGCACATGAGCGTTGCATCTCAACTAAACGCAGATCAATATGTCAAGCATCCTCCATCACCAGCTGCCGAACGTCCAAGGCCAATTTCCAAAGTTCAGGAAACTGTTTTATGCTCTCTCACATGCAAAGTTTTTCCCCTTTCTCCACACGATTCTCTCAAGTTGAACGTATGGCCCCGCCAAGCGCTGAACTTTCGTGCCGTGTGCCGGCGTTTTGCCATTCGTTTTCACAAGTGGCTAACAGTCAGCCACTGTGATTTAAAACGTGTGATTTAAAACGTGTGAAAGTGTGAAAAACAAGAGAAATGGTGACGATCGAACACAAAATGAGCGGTCCAAATGCCAAAGCAGATATCTGTGTGGATAAATCTTGTTTTTGAGATTTGCTACCATGTTAAATTATATTTAGGATAATCTATGGTAATATTATGCATTATATAAGCAATTACGTGACAAAAAAAACTAACATTCACCGAAAAGGTCTTTCAAAGACATCTATGTAATTTAACGGCAAAATTAGACAACTCCAAGTCCAATTTTTTTTTTCTACAGAACTCTAAATTACAATGCAATGGTATCTTGCTTTGTGTTTATTTAGGTTTCCCGGAAATGTCAATATGACATGCTAAGCATTCCCCCGCTGCTCTTATCCCGCCAAACCAACATCGTCTCCTGTTGGGTTGCCGGCCGAAGAAAGCCGACCTTCCTCTCGCGTCTTTCACCTTGCCGCCGTGTGAATATTCAGCGATCACAGTGACGGCTTGCATCATTTTCTATTGTTGCAATGCAGACGGCATTTAATAGCGGCGAGCGCATCAATTCAAAATGCGGCTCGCTAATGAAATATACATACACTCGTATTCAACACCTGTGCCTTGCGCTCCCCCGGCGCATCTCGCATTCCAGCTTCCAACACAAAAAAAAAAAGAAGAAGAAAAAAATGGCTCAGATTCACCTCTGCAGATTAGCAGAGGTCATTGGATGGCGGGAATGGAAATAAGGTCCTAATAATGCAGACTGTGTTTATTCCTGCTGTGATTTCCCTGCTATCACCAGACAATGCATACGCGATAAGATCGAGTCCCTTTATTTCGTTTTGTCTTGCCCCCCAAAAAAAAACCAATAAATAAATAAATCCAATAAAATATTCCCACCCCTCAGCTTGACCTTGAAGCGCCAATAAATTCCTCTCAGCTTTGGCCATTAATTATACGGCTGTCTGATGATATAAGTTTCAAAGCCTGCTGAGAGTTTGCAAAACTTCCATTTTTCAGCTGGAAAACGGGTCACACCAGTGTGCCTTTGTGTTGTTGTTGTCAGTTAAAAAGCGGGGCAATTAGACAAAGACGTGCACCGGCTATGGGACCAGGAGATCCCTTTAGTTTCACATAAGCAACATCCATGACGCTCTCATTCCGTTTTTTTTTTTTTTTTCCAGTGAAGCCGATGTAACGAACCTTAGCTGCAGTTGTTCCAGTTTTAGTTAGCATCAAGTCATTAAAAAAAAAAAAAATACTCCTCTACAGCAGCCCGAGGATCCCACTCAAAGTTTTGTTAAAATGTATGCATTAAAATGGTTCTTTTTTTTTTTTTTTTATTGAATCAAATTCTTTTTTTTTTTTTTTTTTTTTTTTTTTAATTAATTCCCTTTAGGAGTTGGGTTGTTCCCCTTTTCACCTCCCCTACAAAGTGCGATTGAACATAAATATTTGGGTTGGCACGGCGGTCGACTGGTTAGCACGTCGGCCTCGCAGTGCAAGAGGTGCGGGTTCGATTCCAGGCTCTGGCATTCCTGTGTGGAGTTTGCATATTCTCCCTGTGCCCTTCGTGGGTTTTCTCCGGGTACTCCGGTTTCCTCCCACATTCCAAAGACATGCGTGGCAGGTTAATAGCACACTCGAAATTATCCCCGGGTGTGATTGTGAGCGCCGATGGGTTTTTTTTTTTTTTTTGTTGATGTGTGCCCGCCCTGTGATTGGCTGGCAACCAGTTCAGGGTGTCCCCCCGCCTACTACCCAAGGACAGCTGAGATATGCTCCAGCACACCCGCGACCCTCGTGAGAATAAGCGGATTCGAAAACGGATGGATGGATGGCTAAACTTTTGGATTAAGATATCTTCCAGCTAAGAATGCATTTTCCGCACGACATTGCCTTCCGTTTTTCTCCTAGATGCCCTTTTTCCACGCTTTCACTCCTGATACAAGTGCGACGACTCACCAGAGCTGTAGACAAGCGTGCTCGCAGACGTCTGCCGCGGACCGCACTCCATTGCACTCAGTAGCTTGTCATACCACACACACACACACACACACACGCACACACACACACACACACACACACACACGCACGCACACATCATATTTTGTTTGTTAAACTGTGTGATCTGTTCAGCATCAGGCCTTGTCATTGGCTGTCATCTTAATTTGTGGCTCCGCACATCCCAAAAATGCCCGCGGCCGCCATCCCCGAGTACACTAAAAGGACTGCGGCGTCATCTTCGGGCGGGTGGAAAATAGATGTGACTCCCACCATGAGACCACCTCCCTACCTTCCAAAATGGAGCAAAGTTCGTGCGTGAAGCCCTGGCAACATCGCTTTGATCTCACTTTTCCAAATGCTCATTTTATCAAGGGCTCCCTCGTGAAATATATCCCTTTTAGTCCAGCCCCCCCCAGCCCGGGGTGCACACGCCAGCCAAGCCTCTTATTGAAATTGCCATCTTATCAGATGCAATATCGCAGAGACATCACTTCACCAAAGCGCCGGTAATAAGTCTCGGTCAAGTGAGGTGCTTTTATACGTCGGCCCCCTCGGCGTGCAATCGAGTCCTTTTTTTCTATTACTCAGATATTTGCAAGATAAAAATGGCGTCTGGCATACGCCACGGGGGGGAGGGGGAACAACTGTCAGGGAATCGTCTCGAGAGGCAACGCACGGCGCACCTCACGCTAATAAGCTATTCTTTTTATCCACACGGTGAAATTAGTCACGGCAGGACATTTGTATCCATGCAAAGAGGAAACAAGATGTCTTGTCAATGGAGCAATTTCAAGGACAGCCGAGGGACAGAGCGGAACCGTAGCCTTGGTTACGAGCACCTGCTCGGAACAAGGAAAACATTCTGATACTTGGTTCACCCGTGACTTTTCCACTTGGTGAGTCAATCAGTTCTTCACCCTTTTGCCGGGCTGCCAATCTGTGGGTTTGTGAGGTTTTTTTTTTTTGTTAGTCAGTCCATCAGTCACATAGTTCACTTATCTTGCCCCTTCTTCCCTCTTTCGGAATACAAGCAGCTGTTTATGTGCCTCAGTAATTGATACCCGAACACAATGACCACAGTCAGCTCGACCGTTGGCCTCATCTGTCACTTAGCAGCGCGCACCCACATGATCCCACCTCAACCCGATTTGAAAGAAGTTGAAATCTCCTGGCGCTATCTTGAAAAAGGCCGGATGTATGCTCGCCATCTCCTTGGGAGCGTCGCCTCCATTTGCCTCCCGGTAAGCGCTTTCTCGGGAGCGCCCTGCCGGGATTCCTCAGTTTGATCTATGCTGCCCGAGACCACGATGGGGTTCGCGCGCCGGCGGCACTGCGCTCCCTCCGCAGTGGCCCAGGTTAA
>NW_017805118.1:956802-976737 GCF_001891065.2 Hippocampus comes | reverse complement strand
TGTGTGTGTGTGTGTGTGTGTGTGTGTGTGTGTGTGTGTGTGTGTGTGTGTGTGTGTGTGTGTGTGGTAATGTATCATGCTGAAATAAGTCCCATGACCTCGATACTGACTGAGGAGGTGCGCAAAGCCATTTATATATATATATATATATATATATATATATATATATTTATATATATAAAACATATATATATTTATATGTTTTGGCACTAAACGATTGGGTTTTTGCCAACGTATTTTTACATTTTTGGCATTAAATGAGTTCCGAAGCGGCTCAATGTTAATTAATCATTACTAAATGTTACGGCAGCATCCATTGAAAACATTGTATATTGCACACTGTGCACTTGCTCCATGCAATTTCACGTCTTGCTCGCAAGGAAGAAAGTAGGTGTTGGTGTTTGCCAGTGTTTATTTCTGAAGTATACTGTGAGAAGAAGTGATTTTGAGTAATATCCCATCAAAGACGCTCGGCTCTTCTGCTCTTTCTTATTTACATGGCTCGACTGGCCCCGCCAAAAACAATTAAAATTCAATTATCTTACATCAGAGAACACGCAACGCGCACGTCCATCCTTCTTTTGTCGCCGCTAATGCAATTACACGCGCAGCATTAATGGGAGCGAAGGTAACAAGTGCCTTTGTGCAATTAGAAGAGAAGTAGATAGCCACGGTAATGAAAAATACGATATGAATACATCTGGGGTTCGGACGATAAAGCGGCATCTCTCGGTTGCTGGCGGGTATCGACGGTGGTGCTACGATGGAATTCAAATTGTTCAATGCTGTTTTTCCAAAAAGTTCCACCCTGCCACTGCCAAATTCCATCGGCCCACATCCTCAAATTAATTACTCGGTGCAATGCGTGCAAGGAATGTTTTATAATTTCATTCAAAGTCAGTTTTGTGAAGTACGACACTTCCAAAAACCCAGCGCATCTCAGTAATTCACCACATCTCTCTCAAGGGTTCTACCTGATGCTCAATAGCCGGTCACCAAAGTCAACTATGTGGACCGCTACACTTGTACACTTCCAGTGGTCTCCAGAATTCTGTTACTCCCAAGTGTTTTGTTGTTCTAATAAATAGAAGTTAAATGCAGGAGTAGATTTTCTTACACCCAGGGGCCCCGAGTTCACATGTCGATGATACAAAAGGCAAACAGACAGCGAGTAAGCTAGCTGGGCTCCACCTTCAGAACCCCGAGAGAGCCAATGAGAAGGATGTGGAGAAAAAGTCAAAGTTATGAATTATAACTCCGCCAATTGGCCCAGGCAAGACGAAAAAAAATAAAAATAAAACATGCTCAGCCTCGGGCTTTGAGAGCGATATCTGAAACAGAATGCTGCCAATTGCTCTGCGAGTTCAAGCAATTAGCTCGAAGCCAACCACCACTACTGATCTTCGACACTTTGGATGAGTTTATTCTTTGGCTGTCGATTTGCATTCAATTCTTTCTGGAAGACGACCATAAACACATTTACATTTCAGACACACTCACAGAGATGGTGACTTTTTTTCATCACGTTTTCTATGTTTCTAGCTAGCTAGAGGGTTTGTAACTTGTGTTGGTAGTTTTTAGCATCTTACGTTTTCATCCAATTTTTCACTCGCGTTTTTACTTAAATACAATAGTCTGTTTGCATCACATGCTTTTATCGACCAAGAAAGTTTGTAAATATTTCTGTTAGCAATGTATCAGTTGGTAATGTAACTTTTTTTTAGCCAAATGGTTTGTTAGAATGTCATGTTTTCAACTAGCGAATGTTGGTAGCTGATGTTTTTTTTTTTTAAGTTAGTTCGTTAGCATCTATGTTTTATCTAGTTTGTTAGCGCCTCATGTTTACACCTAGCTTAAGTTACTAAGTCTTTCCTTTTACGAGCTAGACAGTTTGTAATTTATGCCAACTCAATGCTGGTCCCAAACCTCCATAAATGGATAGGTTTGGATTCGGTTCGGAAATCCATCCATAACAGCGACCACGGATAAGAAAAAAGGATGAAAGATGTTTGTAAGTGATGTTAAATTTGAGATCACGAGATGCCTTGGTGTTTAGTACAACCAGGGCGGTAGCAGTTGCCATCTTGCCAACGACACTTTCTCCTGCATTTTGTAGAACATGTGCTCTGTAGAACTGTGACCCTTTCAACCCAGGAATAAACCTCATTCTTACCGTGTTTAATAAAGTCAGGTCGGAAATATTGCACAGCGGTGCCATACATGGTTATCAGACGGTGACCGTACGAAATATTCCACTGTGAGAGGAGTGCTGAACATTTTGTCAGGCGGTCTCATATTGTCAAACAGCGGGAGGCAATTTTCAAAGATAATGGAGCTCGGAATGAAAGATGGAAGCAAATAAGGCGTGAATGGAAATAGATTAGAACAGAAGCAGAGCCGCTGGTCAATGTAGAGTACAAATACACATTAGAAAATCACATTATGTCAATGCAATAAGTACACGATGGTCACAGCTCAAAGAAGAAGTCCTCTCTCCCTCCTTGCGCTCTTGTGTTATGTTTTTTCCATTCACGTTCTGAACATAGACGGACTTAATTGAACGTACGAGTTTGTTGTCACATTCCCTGCCGGATGAGACAATGCAAACTGAAATCTACAGAGATTTAGCAGGAGCGTTTTTTTTTTTTTTTGGCGCACAGAAGCAATTTGATATAACTTCTTCCTCCACCATTTCTTTCGCAGGAACCTCTCCTGGATGCTAACTGGGTTTCTGATGACTGCCTGGTGAATTACCTGCCTCAGTCATTGTGCAAATGGCTTTTTAATCACCTCCTAAGTCTGCACACACAACCACGACAACACGTGGAACCAAATTTCTCTTTGAGCTTCAGTGATCCTTCCATGCATATCGTTCACCTTTTTTTTTTTTTTTTTGTCAGACCCTTTCACGCAGAGATGCCATCAGAGACAGTAAATTTTAAGTAATGGTAACGGAGGACATAGTGAGAGAGCGCCAGGACTGAACACCATCAGGAACAATTCAGCCTGAGACGAGACTCTTGGTGATAGTAACATTTAAAAGACAAAAGATTAGTGTTCCAGAGTTCACATGGGCCTTAGGAGTGCAATAAACACAAAAAAAATGGATTTAGGTAGGACTTGCAAAAAGAAGACCATGGCTGAACAGTATTGTGGAACTGTTCATCCAGATTTTACTCAAGGTGATTTAAAAAAAGAAGACACCCCAGAGTGTCTGCGGGTCTTTGGAGCGCAAGTGGAGACAAGATCGCATTGAGATTCTGTCAAAGTAAAACCCATCAGACTGCGGAATAATCTGCGGTAATCTGTTCTCAAAAGTTTTCCTCTGATAAAAATCCAGATCGATACTTGACCCGTCAATGGCATTGATCATTTCTGAGAGGAAAAAGGGTACCTTGTGACATTAATTTGAATGTCAACTATTTCCCGTGATTTGTTCTTTCATTTGGCATCGATTTTTAGTTCTGCTGGAGGGTCCGTATATATAAGAGCAAGTTTTTTTCATCCAAAATGATTTGGTGGAGTAAAACGTGAATTTTGAGCAAATGATGAGCCTCGAGTGAACCCGTCTCCCTCAGACAAGAGGCCATTTTCGCTCATTAATGATAGAGGCGTTTTGTTTGACCTTGTTAACATGTGAGCCAAAAAGAGAGCAGAAGAAGGGCGTGGGCGGTGGGGCGTTGGTGGGGTCCTGAAGGCTTGACTTGTGGGTTTATTTTCTGACTTTGTTGCCGATGGATTCTCGATGCGGTTTTTGGAATTTGAAGACTTCGACCTTGGCAGCAATCTAACAAAGGACAGCACGCTGTCGCTTGAATTTGTATGGGATGAACGATGTCACGCGGATGAAGGCTGCTGGGCCATTCAGCGCATTTTGGACCACCATTTACCCCACGGGGGTGTTCCATAATTCATGGAGAAGCCGTGCACCTGTCACAGCAGCTCTGCAAAGAGACTTAGATAGGGTAGGACACCGCGCGGTTGAGGGGCAATTATAATGCCACGTTCGACATCCGCGGCTACTTCAGCCTCTTGACTCTTTAGTCGCGTCACACTGCGGGGGGCACAGCAATGGGCACCTTACAAAACATCCATTTTTGCCGTTTCATTGATAGAGATCGCAGAGCATCCGATGTTTCTGCGATATTTGGGCAGAAAACTCTGCATGTCCTTACGCTATGCTAGTTAGCTACAGTGGTGGAAGGTAACAAAGTACAAATGATATCCGTTGTTAAAAATGCTTCGATGTTTCAGGTTTCTTCTTTGAGTATTTATTTTTTTCAAAAACTTTTCCATTTTCCTCCCGACCATCTGAAACAACAATGATTTGTGGTGAATATGTTTTCTTCTAAGCACCTGAAAACATTTTTTAGACTGGTGCGAGAATAGGATTGTGGTTAAAAATAAATACATAAAATGTAGGGCATTCAAATTATCTGTCTAAATCTAAAAGAAACCCACATAGATGTTATTTTCAGTCACAAGTGGATTATTTTGCTTTTTTGGTGGGGTCGTGTTTTGTTTTGTTCGCAGGCAGGGCAAGTTGTCAGTTCAGTGCCGATTATTTTGTCAGAATTTAGCTTTCAGCAAAGCTTTATCCAATGAGATTTTTTTTTCTACTTCTTAGTTTGAGCACTATGGAAGGTAATAAAAAAAGCTATTTGGTGTGCAGATTTTTTTCTTGTTGCTGTGCCAAGTTATTAAAAAATGGGTATCGTTGATAATATATATATCCTTTATCAATCGGACTCTTTTTTTTTTTTTTTGTGCATAGCACACTCGAAAAAGCCCATCAATACCGTGGAGTGCGTTCTTGTCCTTTAAATTTTCAAGGAACCATAATTCTAACACTGAACAGTTCCTGATGGCGTTCAGTCCCGTTCAAGAGGTCCTACCTTATTCTTTTCTTCATGTTTATCACACTTTCAAAAATCTGTGGACACTCTAGAGTGATTGCCTTACAACGTTCTAATCAACATGAGTTAAATCTCAGGCTGAACACTTTCCGACAGCATTCAGTCGTGGTTTTCTTTTAACGTGTCCTCCTGATCTGGGTCTGTCTTAATCACATTCCTAAAACCCATGGACACTTTGGGCATGTCTTTCCCAGTTATACTACTGGGTCGTATTGGCTGCATATGTATGAGCAATAGCAATTACATTTTGAAAGTCTACAATTTCATTGTCAGCGTGCTCGCAAAAGTGGCAAAAACGCTCCACGGGCCCCTCATACTTTGTGTGTGTCCAAGACATTTTAATTCTATCGGGCTGATGGCTTATTCATTATCGCGGCGAATTTCAATATCTCACTTGCTGTTTTCATTTCACTTGGATCATTAGTCCCCCCACTAATACCCGCGTACCTTCCAGCTGCTCTTTGTCGCCGGTAATTAGGCGACGACGCAAAAGCTAAAGATGGTAATATGAATTCTTAGGGCAACGGTTGGTATCACAGAGTGAGATAAGTTCTTTAAATACCGATTAAGCGCCAATGTGACTGCGGGGCCTGTTGGAACGATGAGGCGGAGAGTCTATTTTCAACCTTGCTTTTGGATTTGATCATTTTACGGAGTCACTTCTAATCGTCATGCCTTAATTTGTATGGGAAACATGCGAACACTCCAGCTGCCTAAAAGCATGACTTGCTAACAAACTAGTTAGTTGTCAATGCAAATCAGTAACAAGTGAGTTATAAAGTGTTACACAAGCAAAAAGACACAGAGACCACAACAAATTAGTTACTCAAAAAGATAAGTGACAAACTCTGGTGAGCTAAAGTATGATTTTATTTAAGAATAAAAACATGAAATGTTAAAATGAGTTATAAATTTTTGAGCGAGTTAAAAAAAAAAAAAAAAAAACATGAGACGCCAACCAATTAGCCTGAAACAGGAATTTCAAACTCTACAGCTACTTAAAAACATGAGATGTTAAAAAACAATCCATCTACCAGAAGTTACATTTGAAAAATATAACTTACAAACTCACAGTTTTGCAAACAAAAAAAAAGGAACCAACAAATTAGCAAACAGAAGCTACTTTCAAACATGCTAAGCTAACAAACCAGCGAGTTCCAAACGACATAGGAATTGGAGACGCAAACAAACTGATTTGTGGAAAAACTTAAGTTACAAATACATCTGCTGACAAACTAATGACAGATTTCTTAAAAAAAAAAAAAGAAAAAAAGGAGTAACTGTCGTTCAAAATTCAAGTTAAAAGAGCTCACACTACCCAAAAACGTCAAATAATAATTAGCTCTGTGCTGTCATCTCAGGAGTGCTTGAAATATTGACAAAATGATAAGAAATCACAAGTAAGCTTAATTTCCCTTGATGGGTGCATGTGAGTGTGTTTGTTGCAGCTGTTGTGAAAGCATTCTATAAATAAAGATATATTATATTGTATTATTTGCTTTTTATCCAAATGGTGGATGGAACTGGTTGGCCATCCATCTTGATCTGCATAAACAAAACTGGAACCAAATTGTCTGCTGAAGCACAGCAAGTGAACTTCCTGATTGCTGTCCCCGTGTGGAGAAGTCATGATGATAATTATTATTATTATTTTTCAAGTTTTGGCTGCAGTGGCTGACTCATCCAGTCGGCAAATGTTGATACAAAAATAACACTCAAACCAGCCACGGCTCACAAAATTCCATTTTGGTGAATCCACAGCTCCCCCTATGATGTCTGCAAGGATTGAGTTCCATTTTAAGTGGCTACACATAACATGGCAAATCCATTCTGAAAACAGTCCGATTTAGCCGCGCAGGTGACAGCCGAAAGAATCTCATTTGCACTTCTCGTTGTTTAATGAATTACTGATACTTTCATGCTTTATTGAATGATTTAATGCGCCTTCATGTAATTGCATGTGGTTGTTTGTAACCACTTAAAATGGAACAACCACTGCTTTAACGTGAGCCAGGGGGAGAAAAAAAACACCCTGTAACCAAGGCTTGAAATCACAATCCCTGTTTGAAACCCTGACTTTAAATCCTCAAACCCTAATTTGAAAGTCCAGCCCTTGCTGTAAATCCAGGCTTGCAAACCCTGACTTTAGTTTGAAACCCTAAACGTTGTTTGTTCCTCTAACCCAGGCTTTTAAAACCCTAACACAGGCTTGAAATCTTATGTTGACACCCTACTCCTGGCTGTAAACCTTTGTTTGACCTCATAACCCTTGCTTGAAGCCCTGATTTATAACCTGACCCTATAACAATACTTCATAGCAAGTGTTTGTTATCACCTACGTGCGAGCGACTAGGATGAAGCTCTTCTCCCTCATTGGAGCTGGAAAACCCCTGCTACATATGCGCGATAATACTGCCCTCTAATGTCAATTAGCACAATTGCAACGTTTTAGAAAACGTGACCGCTCCGGACTCACTTTTGTCCATCTTGTTATGATAGACACGAGACTGTTGCAATTCTATCAAGGCTCATTGGAGTCCAAACATTTGTTGGGCGCCTGGAGGTGGGAGCTTGACTAACTGGTATTCTATATAGGTTGATTATGGGAAGAGGAAAAAAAAGGGGTTACGGTCGTCGAGCCATCTTCGTAACATCGTGCTGTCTCCATGGGAACGGGCCCATCCTGCCACTTAACGGGCCGATCCTGCCACTCAAACTCAAACTGCTCAGCTCAAAGGACCTCTCCTGATGTAAATTATTGGCAGGGCTCATCGAGCTTTTTTGAAAGGATAATTAAAAGCGGGTCTTTTAAAGCCATGACAATCACAAGCACGCGCACACACACACGCGCGCGGCACACACACTACACTCGCGCACGAACTGGGCCTCACGCTCAAATTAATGCACACATTCTAATTTTTGTGAACCGAAACATGCAAAGAATTGATGTAAATGACATCCTGTTCCGATAAAAATTGCTAAATTAAACAGTAACCAAACATGTTTTATCAGTTTAAATGCTAAAATATTTTGACCCTCCGCGCTCGCCTTACTCCGGTATATCAACACGCTACACCGGAAGTACCGCCTCTTTTTTATTCTCTCTTTGCCAGTACGACTGAGGTAA
The DNA here is from genome assembly GCF_001891065.2 of Hippocampus comes. Lineage (NCBI taxonomy): Eukaryota > Metazoa > Chordata > Actinopteri > Syngnathiformes > Syngnathidae > Hippocampus > Hippocampus comes. The sequence continues at coordinate 968,694 of NW_017805118.1, read as the reverse complement.
ATGTTCTAACACTGACATTTATTTGTAATCCTCACCCATCCTTTAAAACACAAACATACTGCATCCCAATTTTGGTATCATATGTTAACACCCTTCCTTAGCCACATTTTGACCACTTAATTTCTTGCCTAAAGCTTCTGTGTGCTATGTTGTAGCCGATTCTCTGACTCCCGTGTCTCTGCTCTTCCCTTAGCGTTCAGTCCGCTGACACGGCGCCATGGTAAGCAACGCAAAATGTCACGAACTCATCCATTAACTCTTATTACCTGACAGCGTCGTCCCTAAACGACAACCTGATTTCAGTATTGGACGATAAATCGACCATTGTTGTACGGCGGTTGTGAATCGAAGCTAACCCCGAGCTAATGTTCTTAGCATTAGCATGGCGTGCTGTCCGGTTGAAGCCGAGCAAACGTGATCTATCGAGTGTGTATGTTGAGTGCAATAAACTCTATACGTGCCGGTTAAGGAACCAACACTTACAATTAATAGTTAAATTCCCGAATAAAGGACGCCTCCCTCCCTAAAAATGTCAATAATACAACTTCATATATATATGCCTCTAACTTGACAACAGTGCATTTGACGCTGAGCAGCAAGGTGTCCAAGCATCCCAGGCTGCTGTGCCTGTGGTGCATTTTTACACTTGCCAGACTAACGATGGACCAAGTGCTGACTTTCGGATTGATACAGAAAGCCAAGTTCCACCGGTCCACTAACAGCCATGATTTAGCATTCTCTTTTGTGAATATGAATTTCCTAAGTGTCATCCTAATGTTTTTGTTTGTTTTTTGTAGCCTCGCAAGATTGAAGAAATCAAAGATTTCCTGCTGACGGCCAGGAGAAAGGATGCCAAGTGTATGTAGAGAGCCCGGCATTACAGCGGTGGTCCACAATAAATACTTTTTCTTGGGAGTTCAAGCCTCACAGTTGAAGATGTAAACATTTTTGTGTGTGCCCAGCCGTGAAGATCAAGAAAAACAAGGACAATGTGAAGTTCAAGGTGCGCTGCAGCAGATATCTGTACACGCTGGTCATCACTGACAAGGAAAAGGCCGAGAAGCTCAAGCAGTCACTTCCTCCTGGTCAGTGTTAATAACCGCAAAACTGCTTTGTCCAATGATATCGGCTGGTCTAACGCGTTTGTTTTTGGGGGCTTTTGTCTTTGCAGGTCTAGCTGTCAAGGAGCTGAAGTAAATGTGTCATGTACAGAAAATTATAATAAAAATGGGAAAACTCAAGTTACTTGTGTGCTTTTGTTTAGTCTGTGTGCGTTGGTATTTTGTGTTTTTGATAAGATAAGATATCCTTTATTTGTCCCACACATAAGATGTTAAACCTTAACTTTATTAGTCTCATAATAGGGAATTCAACAATAGTGGATACGAAATATTAAATAATGGCTTACAACAGAGGACATTTCTAAATGAAGGATACTAAACAAATTAGAAAGCTAACTATTGCCCTTGCGTAAACTAATCCAACTAACCAATTTGGCAATTGTGCTCTCTGAAAGTTGCATGAAGGAAGGAACAGTTGACTCCACATTCAGTTGTTTATTTGGGGCGGTTGAACGTTCTACTACCAGATCAGGAAGTGAATTAATTTGAAATGATCGAAGATGAAGCTGAATCTGTTGTTTATTTTTTTACCAACAAGTGGAAATTGTGTTCTGTCATTTTCTCTTTTGGCCGCTAGATGTCAGCAAAGTAACTCCTCCAAATTGTGTTAATTGACTAGTCTTTTCCGCGGTTGGCCACCAGATGGCAGCAAAGTAATAAACGTTCGACAACGATTTGCTTCAATAAACGTAAATCACTAAGTACCTCGTTTCTGGTGGGCGAAGCCCCCCTGTAGCCTCACGTGTCTCTCGTCCACGAGTGGCTGAGAAGCGCGCTCCCGCTGATTCGTGAACGGCGCGTGGTGGATCCAAACACGCACGGGACTCAGCAGCCGCTCCTCGTGATTCCTTGTCATCCCCGAACAAGTGTTGGATCCAACCGAATCCGAACATTCTCCTGCGCGTGTTTGGACCTCGCGAAGAAGAGGAGTGCGTGTCTCCACCACCGCCACGCACGAAACATGTTTTCATCCCCGCCTTTGTCTCACACGAGACAGGACTGACGAGACGCTTTGAACTTTTTGGGGGGTGGTGGTGGTGGTGGTTTATTTTGGTTTCATACCCGCGCGGGCAGGTATGTCTTCTTCACGCGTGGATTACATCGCGCCGTGGTGGACTTACTGGCTGCACAGTTTCCCGCACGTCAACCTGAGGCTGCAGCCGGTGGACAACAGCTTCAATCCCAACGACGAGAACTACCAGCAGGTCAGTGCGGAGTATCGCCACAACATCTCCAACATCTCCAACAACATCTTTAATAGGGACACGCACCCACTCGGGACACCTGATAGTTCTGCTGTTTATTATGTTTGGATGCTGTTTCAAAGGAAATGACGTGGAGTGATTTTTAAATTGGCCATTAAAACTCGAGTAATAGTTCAATGTGCGAGCCAGAAAACAACTTGGCTCAAAACATTCAATTAATACCCGAATACAGACCTGAAACACCTGTCTCAATTAAAACTCCAAACTTGGCTTGGAACCCGACTTGGAAATGCCAACCTTGACTTGAAACCCAATTTTGGAATACTCTGGCTTGCTCGAAACCCTACGTTGAAACCCTAACCCAAGCTTCAAACCCAACTTGAAGAACACTAATCATGAAAGTCTGCTTGTGAATTCCTAACCCTGCTTTCAAAACCCCAATTTAAAACCCTAACTCTTTTTTAAAACACTCATTTTAAACTGTTAGTTGACGTCACTACGCTTGCTTGAAACCCTACTTTGAAACCCTCACCCTAGATTGTAACCCAAATTTTAAACACTAATCCTGGCATGTAAAAAAATAAAATAAAATGAAACCGCCTCCTTCAGTTACTCAGTGGGCAAAAGTCATTTGGTGTGTGTACTGCAATATTATGTCCAAACTGGTATAAAGCACAATGTATATGTATTGTATAATAGCTGAGGCAGTGCGCCATGTGACCGACTTGTCGGCATTACTGTTTTTTTTTTTGTTTTACTTAATGAGTGCCCACAATTCAATTTAGGAGGAGATAACATGGCAGAGGCTCACATGACCCCCAGAATACCATCTCAGTGACAGAAAAGTTGCTGTGTGGGCTGAATTCCTCGGAACATTTGTTGTTGGGGGGGAAGTTGGTTCGAAAGAAGACATCATGTGTTTGACATGCCGTTGAGTCAAGTTTGGACTTCCCAACAATACGTTTTTATCAAGGAAGCTTAGCTTAGCATCAGCGCTAATGAGCAAGGCATGATCCGTCTGTATATTGTCAGTGAAGTTAATGAATGTATGTATTCTTTGGGTCACGCCATTGGGATTAGTGTTGGGTTTTTTTTGTTTTTTTTTAGCATTAACGAACGGAGGCCGCAAAATGCTTGGGCTCTCCTTCTTTGTGTGCTTTGATAGTCGGCAAGACTTTGAAGTCACCGTTTACAGACGTTTTAACCATACTTCCTTTTTTAGTTCGTCAGAAGCCCGTTTATACTCCAGTCCAATCTGCTCTCTGTAATTTCAGCAATTGGTGACCTGGAATAAACTAGCAAAAAAAGTCATGATATTTCAAAATGTTGATTAAAATATCTGGATGATAGTACATTTGGCCTCAACAGCCACTTATTTTGTTAGTTAGTTAGCTAGTTAGCTGGGTAAGATCATGCAAAAAAAAAAAATGGTGATGGTTTGATGACTTGGCATGAAAAAAAGGGAGCAGTGTAGCATCATGCTATCCTACAAAAAGGTGGGGGTAGGGGGGACGCAATAACAGACGATAGCGTCTTTGTTTTGAGACTTGGTGAAGCAGCATGTGGGTCAGCACCCAAGGTTATTCACGCACACCCTGTTCCAAACACCAATTGATGTTTGTGACAAGGGGGAAGGCTCTGTTTATTATGTGACAGATAACACAATTTAGGGCTTGGTTGGTCAGCACCCAAGGTTATTCACGCACACCCTGTTCGAAACACCAATTGTATGTTTGTGACAAGGGGGGGAGGCTCTGTTTATTATGTGACAGATAACACAAATTAGGGCTTGGTGATTAATAGCAATGAATTAAGTTTCGTGCCAAAGATGATTATCTTAAAACTAGATTTTTTTTTTTTTTTTGGCGGGGGGATTCGAGGTATGTGCTTCCAAGCCACAAATATTTTGCAGACATCTCCTTGCCTCTGCTCCAAAGTGTGAACGAGTTCGAGGTCCACAATAGAAATATAGACCGGCAGAGCCTTGTTAAAATAATAAGGATTGTGTTTGGATACACGTTTTGACAAAATTGATCTTCCCTACTTCTGTGGATGGTCAAATTTGTGAAAACAACTTGCTGGGGAAAAAAAAAAAAAACTTGTTTGGTACCAGGACAAATAAGGCGAAGCTAAGAAAGGAAAAAAATAAATGAAACTAATTTCCAATAACATCATTGTGTTTTACTTTTTCCATATGCGAAATGAAAAATAGATTTAAAATGGATTTTTTTTGTCTGTGTGTGGAAAAAAGGAAGCTTTTTATTTGAAGTCCATCTCGCATCGAGCTCTCACCCAAACATTATCCTCACCACTGCTGTCCGTGGTGGCTACAAAGCTCAAAATGACACACAGCCCTTCGACCTCCTGAGGCAAAACCAACAAAAAGGTCCGCTCCAGTGATGGGGGCTGGGTTGTCTCTTCCCCTTGTCCTTTTGTTAAAGACCCCCACACTTGACCCTCCTGGGTCACAGGGTTTATTTGTGGGTCTTGAGAGATCTCGCCACCTTACTCGAGCGAGTCTTTTTCCACCAAACTGAGTCGGAATCCTGAAATTGCGCTTCGAGTTAGTGTGGCGCGTTGAAGCTGCCACTTCCTTGCTTCGACTTTTTCCCTCTCCCTACTCGAGCGTGCCTGCTTCACTGGGGACTTAATGGCATCCCAGCTGCAAACGAGGCCCAGCCGAGCGCACTGTGCCGGAAAAAAGACCCCTGTACCGTCGCTCCTCCCCGAGGCGTCGAGCAGAGCGTCGCAGAGGATGACGAGGGGTGGGAATGATGATTGGTGGCTGATGGGTATGTTGGTGGCTGGGTGAGGGGCAGTTTTCCTTGCAATGATGGCAGTTAGAGTGCATTTGTCGCTCACCCGTAGTGGGATGTTTATGTCCCTGTAGGAAGTGATGATGTCATACTGCACTTGAGAAACAAGTTCATTGCAACATGTTCACATGGGAAAATCCCCAAGGAAGTCCTGGACATTCAAATAAAAACTTAATGAAATCTATAGGCGATGTCTTAAGTAGTAAAACCACTCTGAAAATGAAGACGCCCGGCAGAAACTGTTGTATAGGGCCTCGTCTAGCTTGAACAGAGGGATACCACTTTTGTTCAGACTGATACCAGTACCGGTATTCACTCTTTGTGTGCTGACAGATACAGAGTATCAATATCTCTCGTACTTTTCATATCGAGTTTTTATGAAGATTGATCTTCTAGTTCTCGACGGCCACGCCCATTTTTGCAGAAAATGTCAAAATTTGGTAGGATGTATAGTAGTTCCCAAACCTTTGCTCCGATTGACCTAAAATTTGAGATTTAATGTTGTGCAATCACTATCAAAAATGACAGCAAGTTTTATTAACATTAAAATCCCTTTGGTTAAACCCACTGAGTGATTTGGCGTGGGATGACACTGGTGTGTAAGGCTCGCTTAAAACTCTACTGTACTTGAAAACCATAACTCTGTCTTGAATTCCCAACTTGAAACCCTAAACCTGGCTTGAATCCCAAATTTGAATCCCACACACTAGTTTGAAAACCCAACCCTGGCTTGAAACTCTACTTTGAAACTCTAATAGTGAGTTCAGGACTCATTGGGTCACTATATGTTGTCTTTAAACATTGCCTAAAAGGGCATGTCTGTCACTTTTAGGACAGCCAACTGTCAAATCTTACAATCGAGCGGAAATGGAATTTCTGGAATTCCCCTTTATGTGGGGAAAAAAAAAGAAGAGAGGGGAATTCCACGGCCTTGCTTGTTTTCATGACCCACTACCCGTTTAGCTCCTGTCACATAGAGGGAATGTCACTGTCGACACTTGCTCTTGCTATCACACATTTAGCACTGATGTTATTCCACTTAGGCAGCGTAGCAGATGGAGTGTGTCTGTAACGCCGTGTTTATGTTTTCATTATAATCACTGCTTATATGGAAAGAATTGATTTCAACAGGCATCAGCTCATAAATTTCACCCTTGGATTACCCGCCAGAGAGGGTATGAGGAGCAAATGGTATGCATGTGTTTGTACTCTCTCAAGTTTGGTTATGTTTGAAGATTTTGTCTAGAAATGTGTCAAAATTATCCCGCATTAAACATTCTCTATGTTGATTTCAATTCACGAGGCATCCCATTTAGGCAGCAAACTTTTATCATGTTAAAAAAAACTGCTTACTTCCTGTTTCAAGTCATGCGACAGCCCGTTTAGGCAGTAAACAAGTTGGGTTAGAGGATTATTGCAGCACCCGTTGCTAACAATATTCCCTTTCAGTGTTTAGAAACTGCCTGTAGTTTAAAAAGTCCTGCATTAAACCGAATGTTAACAATGCCGGTTCACTTTCTATGGCAGCCCATTTAGCCGCAAACTATTTGCGCCTAAGGATGGGTTACGGGGCATTATTGTGCCACATGCTACTAGAAATGTTATCTTAAAATGATTCCGCGTGGAACTTTTTTCCTGTTTTTGTTCACACGGCAGCCCGTTTGGGCCATAAATTAGTTGGGTTGCGTGTCATTGGGCCACCTGTTGCATGAGATTTTTTTTTTTTTTTAAAATAAACATCCACATTGATATTGTGTGGTAAACTTTCTTCCCGTTCACCTGCCGTTGAGAATTGTACAGCAGCCCGTTTAGGCAGCCAACCACCTGCAGGGTGGTAGTTGAAGTGGGGGAAATTAAAGTTCAATAAATAAATCATTGGTTGTTTTTTCGGAGGGAAATCTGAAGATAAGTGTGTTTTCCTTGCGGGGAATATTTATTTCAAGATTTTTGCGCTCCCAAAGAGCAAAATGTGTGCCGTTAAAATATGCAAGTTGTTTTTAAAGTTAACGGGAGGTCCGAACGCCGGTGAAGTTAAGTGCCGCATGCAGGACGGCGGTTGGGCCGTGCGTGTCTCTGCATACGCATCCTTTGCTTCCCCTCGCATGGATGCTACATAATTTACAAGCCATTATTTTTGCGGAGAGGAGACCATCGCGGAGAAAGTGCAAAGGCGTGGACTGTTCCCAACATCGGCGACTTGGGAATTGTCCCGCAAAAATAGAAACCGCATTTTTTTGTTTGTTTCTCCCCCTTCCCCCCTTCAACAAAGAGGACATCGACTATTCTTTTGACAGCTCGGGTCAGCTCCAAAGCTTCCCAGCAGCCAGCGAGCTTTCCCTCCTTTCTTCGCATCGCCTTGGAATCACAAGACGGCCATTGAAGCGGGCCCGTCACATGCTGCTCCATTCAAATAGACGCTGATGGTTCCCCTTTTCACTGGGCGAGCTGCGCGTTACCGTGGCGATGCGCTCGGTGTTTCACCCGAAGTTCTCCCACACTCATGCTTCGTTTTTTTTTAACCATCCCACATTCTCTTCGGCCTGCTCTTGTGTTTGTTTTGTGGGCTGACGTGACCCGCTGCATGTTTGCATGGAGCAAATGAAGGGAGTTTACGAGCGACGTGAGCCTCTTCATGACCACAAACATACAAAAAAAAAACGTGAAAGCCGAATCCTGGCCTGAAAGCCGAATGACAAACACTAATTCAAATTCAAATCCTAACTTGAGGTCATAACCCAATTTTGAAATGTTATTTGAAACCTGGAATCCTAATAATGAAATTTGAAACCCTAACCATTATTTGGAACCCTGACCTAAAACCCGAACATTGATTTGAAACTGACTCCATAGCCCTGGCTTGAAACTTGAAGCCATAACTCGAAACCTGAATTTGAAACACAATCGTTGGCTTTTAACCTGAATTTTATCCCCTCATCGAGTCAAGTTGATGTATTTCGCCGCGGATCGATGCCTCTGGGAGGCGGTCGTCCTCAGGTCCTAATTCGATGCACGGTGCTCTACATCAATAGCCGCACTTTTGCGCATTGCCACTTAGCCGTCTCGAAGAGCACGGGGTGTTGAGGGAGAGGGGAAGAGAAGCGGCAGTCTGACAGGCCAAAATCTAGATGTCAAAGCGTGAGGCTAGTTTGATACTTTTGCGTGGTTGAGCCGAAAGCGCAGAGTCGAAATAAGCCTTCGGTTCGATTGAGATGTAAACATTCCCACAGATGTCTTACAAAAGGATTTTTTTTATGGGTCAGTTGAACCCATCATGTAACACAACGGGCGTGCAATTCCCTCTTATTTGCGGGCCTGTTTTATGTTGAAAGTCAAGCGGGTCGACATCACGGCCATGAAATGAGACAGATGGAGCACAAACGAGCGTCCGCGGTTCCATCTTTTGCTTTTTTACAAATGGACCAGCCTCATTTTTTCTTTTTTTCGCTCTCTCTCTCGCTCTTACGGTTCACTGTAATCCAGCGGATTCTCCCTATTTGGGGGTTTTAATCCCCTCTCTACTCATGCAGGAATCATGACACTCACCATGAGAACATATGGCTCGGCAAGCAAAAGATGTTAGGCGCACTAGAAAGGAAATGGAAGCGGGGAGGGCGGGTAGCGGTGGGGTGTCGGTGGTGCGCGGGGGTTTCAACCCATCTGCTCGCATTGGACGATCTATTTTCGTCCCATCCTTCACAGAAGGTGGGGGGGGGGGGTTTGTAGGAGGAACGGAGCTGCAGCGCAAGAGCGCAAGGAGGTGTCTGCTTGCCAGCTTGGGGGGGGCGGCGAGCGGGATGCTGGCAGAGAAGATGAGAGCCCCCTACACCCCCACCCTAGTAAGCAGTTGGCCTTGTTTCTGTGAGCCCCCATCAGATGTGGAGATGATCACGGCTCGCTGTCTTCCAAACTGATCATGACTGGAACTCGCACAAAGAAATCGGTCCGAAACCAAAACAAGGCGACGCCGTCTTTGTTGGCTTTCCACCCGCAACTGCATTCCCTCAAGAAATCCGTGACAGAAACTCACCCTTCTTTCAAATTCTAATCCTGACTTTAAACTCGACATTCGAAAACCCAAAGCCGTTTTTTAAAATCCTAACTCGATCCTCTTATTTGTAACTGATCGATTAGGGCACACGAAATTAGATAAGCGACTTGCGTCGCTGTGACCTCACTCTTGCTCGGCCTTTCTTATCTCTGGCACCCTTGGCACATTTACGAGTTGAATCCAATTAAGACCTCGGAGTCACACGTCATTGTGCTGCGTGCTCATTAAATCGTTCAACTGACAACATAGGGCTTTCTGATCGTGTAGTGAGCATTAGACAAAGTTCGACTAACGCTCGTTTTTCCAAGTGTGTGGTTTGAAATCCTACTTTCATACCTTCATTTGAAACCCGAACCGGAACTAGAAATTTTGGCCCTGACTCTTACCCTGATCCTGATTTGACCCCATGACCCACATCTGAATCTCTAACCCTGACTTGAAAGTCCAACTGGATACTCTCGTTCAAATCCCGGACTCTGCCTTGATACCCCGATTTTAAACCGTACTCCCGACTTTAAACCCCTTAATTGAAACCCGAGCCAATGGCGTTTGTCTCTAAATTAAACCCTGACTCTGTATTTTGATTTCAATGACAAACTGGGGGGGTTTTTTTTTTTGGTCTTGTTCAGTCTTTGCTGTTCCTGGGCTGCGTGGCGGCGACGGTGCTGGGCGTCAACCTGCTGTGTCTGGCCGTCTACCTGAGCTGCCTGTGCTGCCGCCCCAAAGATGACGACGGCGGCGGCGACGAGGACAGCAAGAAGCCGACGTCGTGTTGCGTCACCTGGTCGGCCGTCGCCGCGGGCCTTGTCACTTGGTGAGGCACAACCACAACAGCGACAACACGTATACTCGAAAACCCTAACCCTGTCTCAAAAACCCAACTCGATACCTGAATTTGAAACCTCAACTCGAAACCCTAATCATAACTTAAAACCCTAACCTTGAAAGTCTAACTTAACAGCCTGATTTGAAACCCAAAACTCAAACCATAATTCCAACCCGCTAACTAGAGACCTCATACGGTCGTAAAGCACTCATTTGAAACCCGAACTCAAACTTAAAACTCTAGTTTGTGTTGCTAACGTGAAGCCGAAACGAAAGCCCGAAATCTTTCACCCTATTTTAAAACCATAACCCTGTCCTAAAACCCTAATTTAAGACCCCAACCCTGTCTTGAAAGCATCATCCAAAACTGAAACCCTAACCCCAGCTATAAACCCTAATTTGATACAATAGCCTTGGTTTGAAACCAAAAACTGATAACCTAACTTGAAACCCCAACACAAACCTGAAACCCTAACCTTGGCTTGCAACCGTACTTTGTTACCCTAACTTAAAACCCGAACATCACCTTACCTCACCTCAAACCTTAACCTGGTGCTAATTTAAAGTCAGAACGTGAATTCCTAACCCTGTCTTTACTCCCTAATTCGAAACCCTAATCCTTTCTTGAAGCCCTATCTTTCAACAAGCAATGGGCATTTTCAAGCACAGGATGTAAACGGTTTCTCAACAAGAGCAACAACAATCCTCTTGTTATTTTCAAGGTGTTTACAATTTCCCCAATCACCTTACCTCACCTCAAACCTGAACCTGGAGCTAATTTAAAGTCAGAACGTGAATTCCTAACCCTGTCTTTACTCCCTGATTCGAAACCCTAATCCTTTCTCGAAGCCGTATCTTTTCAACAAGCAATGGGCATTTTCAAGCACAGGATGTAAACAGAGTAACTGTTTCTCAACAACAACAATCCTCTCGTTATTTTCAAGGTGTTTACAATTTCCCCTTCGCCCTTCGATTGACTCTGCAAACACTTCACATGCACGACGCGCGGCATTTCCGTTCCGCGCATCTCTCCGGCCCCTCGTGTCCTCACAGCAGTCGGCTGACACGCATCTCCTTTAAAGTATTTAAAAGTCACAGGACACTTCATTAGGTACACCCGGAGAATCCACAATGGCAGCTCTGAGCTCAGATCAGAGGATGGAAACAGCCTTTTCCGTTACCCAAAGCTCACCGGCCGCCGCTGACATCGCTAGCTCGTTAAGCCGCTCGCTGACACTCGCTCTTTCTCCCTCTCTCGCTCTCTCGATGCAAAGCGGCTAATTGAATCGAGTGCGGCGGAGGGCCCCTGCTCGAAACCATGTGACATTCGTGTTATACAACACGTTTCGTTAGTCCCGCCGCCGTTGAGCTTCGCCTTTTTACATTTTTTTTTTTGTACTCTTTCATGAATATCATTCAGTGCCGCACCGCGTTGGCCTTTTACTCGCGCCTTTTTTCTGTGACCTTTCAAGGCGCAGTATATAACGGCAAAGGCAGTAAATTATGTATCGATGTGCTGCTTCTAGTTGCCGAAATGTGACGTATTCACGATCAGCGAATATTTTTTTTGGTGTTGAAAAGAGCTCTGTATTTTACATATTGTTTTACAAGTGCTTTATATGTATGTTATGTTTATACATACGGTGAGCCGCCCTACCCTTCATGCGGAACACGCGTCTTTCATGAACCTCAATGTAGCGCGCTAGCTTAACAAACAGACAAGCAGCCAAACAAAAATGTGTCCCACTCAAAAATCAGTGCAAATTGTGCAGTTTTAACTTGGAAACCAAACCAGGACCGTTGCCGAGCGGCGTAGCAGCAGTTGCTCTTCTCATTGGTTTCGGCTGCCAGTTTGGGTCAAATTTGTTTTAGCCGAC
>NW_017805118.1:945568-956778 GCF_001891065.2 Hippocampus comes | reverse complement strand
CCCACCACCGCCATCACGTTGCTGCTGCTGCCGCTGCCGTTTCGCTTTAGTTTTCCCACCAAAATTCCTCCCGTCTTTTTCTCTGCATTGTCATTCCTCGCCATGACAGTTGTGCACCGTCTGTGATGTTCTTTCTCTTTGGCTTAGACTCCAGCTCAAAGAGGACACACAAAGCAAAAGCGGTGTATTCAAAAAAAAAAAAGAAAAATCTTGAATTAATGAGACTATTGCCTGAAGTTAAGCTTGAGCATTTTTAGCATCTGCACAATGGCGGATGGGAAAAAAAAAAAAAAAAACTCGCGTGTGTCCCAATTTGTGTACGCTAATACCTTTTCACACTGTATTTTTCTATATCTCTCCGTGTCTTTTCATTCGCCACTTGGCAAACGTTGTGATTTATTCATGTCACGTCTCGCGCATCTCCGCCGGAAGCGCTACGCTCAAAACATGCTCCATGTGCAGGCTTGGACCTGCGGGCGGAACGCTAACAAGACACTTTGTTGTTTAAATGATGAGCGCTGTTTTTGTGCCATTGTCATGCTAAACTGGCGCTAATGTATTCCTACGTGCGGGCGACGATCGACAGCATCTGAGCAATGACAAAAGCCATTGTGCTTGTGAATCCAATGTTGCATAACATAAAAACGGCTAAACAACAATACAATCCATTCAAGCTGGGAATCTTTTTTTTTTTTAGGCTGTTCTGTGATTAAATTCCATTTCCAAAATTATAATCCAAATTTAAAACCTTGACCCAAACTTCAAACCCTCACCTTGGTTTGAAACACTAACTTAGACACCTTAATTTAATGTGAAACCTGCAAAAAAAAAAAAAAAAATGCTGTGCTGACTATCCAAATTTTAAAACTCTATCACAAAATTGAAACTCTACCCTCCCTTGAAACACTCTCTTGAAACCCGAACTTGGACTGGAAACCTTAAGTTGAAACCCTATCCCTGAAATGAAACACCAGTCATGTTTTAAAACACACATTTGAACCCTTAACCGTAAATTAAAACCTGTAAAGAAGTAATGTGACACTGAGCAACCACAGGACATCATTTCGTCACAACACTACAACTACATTTCCTTGGCTTGAAACCCTAATCAAGGATTGAAACCGTACTTTGAAAGCCAGACCCGAATTTGAAACGTGCCGCCCAAATTCGAAACACAAATCCCTAATTTAAAACCTTAAACTGGGACACATTTTCACGCTGCCGCTGTGTCCGCGTCTGCTAATTTGCGATCATGTTTCCCCTCCGTTATCGTACATCAAAAGCCAAAGAAAAAGCACTTTTGAAGCTAAGCTGAAGTTTGATACGGAAAGATGACGGATTGCGTCTCTCCCGCAGCGTGGCCGTGGGCGTGGGTTTCTACGGCAACAGCGAGACCAACGACGGCATCTACCAACTGACGTACTCGCTGTACAACGCCAACAACACGCTGGGCGGCGTGGACAGCCTGGTAGGTGCAACGTAGCGACGCAGCGTTAGCGTGAGTCATAAAAGAGTAAATTGTCTTGCACGTACTTTTAATTAGAGGGTGTTAATTAAAGTTTCGGTCCAGTGATGTTTAAGAGGCGCTGTTGTTCTTTTTTTTACGAGTAACTTTAGCCTGTAGAATTTGTTTTTTTCTGCTTTATTTTGATCTTTTTTTTTTTTTTTTTAAAGACAGCCCCGTCTTCAAATCATAAACTGAAACGCTAACCCTAGTTTGAAACTCAAATTTGAAACCTTAACCGTAGCTTGGAACCCAAACATGATAACCTAACCGTAACCCAGTGTGAAGCACGAATCCAAATTTGCAACCAAAACCCTACCTTCAAACTCTAACCCTGTCCTAAAACCCTAATTTGGAATCCTAAGGCAAACTTGGAACGCTAACCTTGTCTTGAAACCCAAAGGTGAAAACCTAACATGGCTTAATACCGAAAATCGAAGACCCATGCCTTGAATCTCCAATCCAAATTTGAAACGATAACCCTAATTTGAAATCCTAACCCAGACTTAAAACCTATGCCTTGAAAACCGAACCCAAATCTGAAAACCGAACCCAAATTTGAAAACCAAACCCTAACTTGAAACCCTAATTTGAAATCCTAACCCAAACTTCAAACCCATGCCTTGAAGAAACCCGAACCCAAACTTGAAAACCTAACCCGAATTTGACACCCTAACCCAAATTTGCAAACCAAGCCCGAACTTGAAACCCTAATTTGAAAACCCTAACCCAAATTTGAAACTCATACCTTGGAACACTCACTCAACTCAACTTTCTTTCAAGAGCACTTTTCAAAACACTTGAACCAAAACTTGAAACCCGCCACCCTTGTTTTTTTTTGTGTGTTTTATTTTTTATTTTTTTCCAATGGAGAGAAGACACAAACACCACCCAGCCTGCCTGAACTCCATCCGGCGCATAATTGGATGTGACGCTCTTTATTTCGGAATCTCATTGCTCGTTGCTTTCCCGAAGGGACCACACCGCACACATGCGGTCCGTAGACTGTTAAGAAGCGGTCTTCTTAAGCAGGACAAAGAGCCTAGTGTGCTGCGGGACCACCCCCCCCCCCCCAGGAAGCAAAATGCTTATAATGAGGGCGGAAAAGGGGACAATTCAGAAACTTCGAGTGAAATTGGAGAAAGGCCGGACTCCTTTTGTAGACCTGCTATGAAGAAGGCAAGACTTTGATTGGCCACAGCAGCCTGGAAGATATGCTGATGATGTCGTAGAGGAGCTCGCTGAGCTCTCTCTTGGAAGTGAAGGCCAAAGATGGAGAGTCGCCAAAACAGCCGCTTTTTAATATTCTACATTAGAACCGAGCAACACTAATATTAAGCCAATCATAGAGGAGAGGGCTCGGCAGACACCCGGTGGACCGGGTCCACATCGGGGACAAGGCGGACGTCTTTTCACATCCAGCAAAGGCCATCAATGTCGGACGGCTCTTTTGTTCTCCCACTGATACGCCGATTTTGCGGCAAGTGAATAAGGTTGCGATCCATTTGTGTTGCTTGGGTTCCTGTCTAAGCTTGAAGCCTATTTGGACAGCCAAGGTCAGGGTAACCTTCCTGGCACAATTAGGGCTGAACAATTTTGAAAAAGAATCCAAAATGATCTAATTGTGATCCATCCTCCCCTCCCCACACTGTTTTTAACATACTGAATCTGCATGACAATAAACAAACAATGTTGTTTTGTCTTTCTTGCTCGGTTCTCTCCTCACACTCTGAATATGACAGCGCCACTGCCACCTACTGTAGTGGATGTGCAATTACACCACTTTGTTCTAGTAAGGCAAAAAAGGAAACAAAATAAGTGTGTGACCGCAATAAAATAGTCAGTAAGTCATAAGTAAGAGTGCGACAGTAATACAATCAAATCTTTGACTCTGTCACTTCAGTTTGTCATACGTCACGAAGCAAAGAGATGCGAGCATTTTGACTGCACTTCTTCAGCACTTACTTAGACATGATATAAATTCATTCAAAGTCTTCCAGTGAAGTGTTTTTTTTTTCCCCAAAATTACAGCCTTTGTAATTTGAAAATGGCATGCTCACGAATTGCCATGTTGATTTGTGATCGGGCGACGTCTCATCTTTAGCGAAAGTGTTAGTCAGGAGCCATTGTAATTTCTTGCGCTATTTGGACTTGCACCGTCAATTGTCTCTTTTCGGCAGGCTACGCGATGAAAATAGCAACTAATCCCCTCTCACAACAATACGACTGGCCTCTCTATTAAGCGCTAAGCACCCGCAGCTGAAGGGGAGCATTTATTAGCCTTTTTAATTATCGTATCTTGCCATTTCCTCGTAAACAAAGCGCTCCCTCGGAGAAAAGTTCGGCGTTATAATTAAAGCGCTCGTGTCGAGTAAATTCGGCAGTTTGCCGTCCTCCTCGGAGGGTTCATTAGCGGCCGGCTCACACCGGTAAACACAATATCCATCTCGCTGCTGCTACATCGTGTATTCAGATGGCGAAGCAGCATGTGGCTCAGGTGCAGCCGTAAATGAAAAAAAACGGTGCTTAATTATCCCTGACTGTCCATCTTATCATGCTGTTGCGTTTTTTTGCGTTGTGAGCTGCAGGTGAGCACCACCATGGGGAACATGAAGAGCGGCCTGCATCAGCACCTGGCCCGGCTGGACGAGATCTTCGCCACGCGCGGCGACTACGTGCAGACGCTGCAGTTCATGCAGCAGATGGCCGACAATGTCATTAAGCAGCTGGTGGGCCTGCCAGACTGGGCCCAGGCCGACGTGGACCTGGCGTCTGTGGCCACACTGACGGCTAACGTCGAGTACTACAGGTGAGGGGTACATGAAAGCCAACGTGAAACCCGAATCCCTATTTGAAACCCTGATTTGAAATCATAATCTTGTCTTTTTGGAAATTCTATTTTGGTTTGAAAAACTAACTCTGTCTTGAAATCCTAGTTTGGAAATCCTACCCAAATCTGAAACCCTTACTTAAAATCCTAACCCTAACTTAAAATCCTAACCCTAATCAATGCATGAAACCCGACACAAAACTTCAAAACCCTAACCCTTGTTTCAATGGAAACCTTAACTCTGGCTTGTAACCCTCACCCAAGCTTGACACCTTAACCCAAACTTGAAACTCAAATTTGATCTCCTGAATTTGAAACCCTACCCCTCACTCCAAACTCTCGCCTCACCTGATCCACAACGCGAATTCAATTAAAAACCGAAACCTGGTCCAGAACCATATTTTCCAAGCCGAATGAAAAAAATACATAATTAATGAAGGTGATTATGTCACTCTAATACTTGAAATAACTCTTCGCTTGTTCAGCTTCAACTCAAAGTTGAGATGTTGATCTTAATAACCGGCTTCAACTGCACATGAAATTGTCAGTTCTGTGCGTTTGTATGCTAATGTAATTTCTTTGTCGCAGGTGGCTGGCCTACCTGCTGCTCCTCATCCTCGACCTCATCATCTGCCTGCTGGCTTGTCTGGGACTCGCCAAGCAGTCTCGCTGGCTGCTCACCACGTGAGTGCCGTGCGCTTGGTTCTTCAGCGCCCTATAATAATAAGCAACCGATTAATGTACAAAGTGCTCAATCTCATTCGGAGTACGACTGTACACGGTGCATTTTTGACAGCAGATGCCTGCGACACATTTAATCAGCGGCCCAGATGTTCTCCCGCCGAATCCACCCGGCATAACGCAAACATGATGCTCCATTTTAAGACCGAATCAAACACGACGTGATCCCCTCTTGCATTTCGATCAACACGCTGACTGCAAGCAGTCAATGAAATCACTTCCAGTCATAACTTCCTCACATTGCACACCAGGAATGATAAGGAAATCACAACTGTCCCGTTTTGAAACTCCAACCCTAATGTTGGCTATTAAACCCTAATTAGAAACCCTACCCAATGCTTGGAACCTTTATTTGAAACCATAAGTGTATCTTAAATCCTTAACCCTGCATTGAAACCTTAACGCTAGGGATCGGTAAGTACTGATATTGGTATTGGGCCTTATTTTAAGGTATTGGTTACTCTTGGTGGCCGCCGATACCAGCCACCGAGATCGGTGAGTACGATTGATCGAGAAGAAAAAAAATGGTAGTATCGAACATCCCATCTTAAAACCCTAATCTGAAACCCGACTTTGGTACCTTGACTTGAAACCCTATTTTGAAGTCTTGTCCCTGGCTTGAAAACCTCATTTGAGGTTTTCAAGCCAGGCGTTAAACCACACTTCAAAACCTTAACCCAGAATTAAGACCCAACAGTGATCCCTAACCCCACTCTTGAAACCTTGAATTGAAACTCCAACCCCAGACTTGAAACCCCTCAACTCAAACGTTACCCCAGGCTTGAAATCATTCCCTGCAACCCTAACCCTGAATTCAAACCCTACTTTGAACCCCCCCCAAAAAAAGCTTGAATTCCTAGCTTACACCCTTCACTTAACGTCTAGCTAGCAGCGTGCGTATCCGAGTCGCCGATGCGCAGCGCCCGCTTCCTCCGGGGAAAGAGTTCACGGGGGCGTAAAATCCACCGGAACGTCCATCCATCCAGCCGTGCATCCTCCCGTCGCCCTCAATCGCTCAGCTACGCGGCCATGCCTGCCCTACTAACCACAACAACACACACATCGCCACCCCACTTCAACCCGCATTTAGCTCCGAGCCCCTTTGTCAAGACGTCCGAAAGGGATGCTCTTTTTTTTTTCCCACTCGAGTGGAATTCAAGCAAATGACTCTCCAAGCATGGGATTGTGTGTTAGCGTCCCAAGCTAGCAATCTCAATTCTACCCACGCAGTGTCATTAGCACTCCTTTGACCTCTTGTCATCCCCTGATGGACTTAGGGTTTGTGTTTTAATGGGCTTTTCGCTAGTTGAGTGCCGGATGTCACAATGAGATCATCCTTTGTCCTTGAGGGTGCAGGGAACAGCCACATTTCTTTTTTTTCCCGTTATTTTGACAACTAGCCAGTGACTTCATTGTTTCACGCCCTCAGGCGGTGACACTCAACTTAGAGTAGCTTTATTTTGTATTCTCCTCTGTTGCCAAGTGCCAAATTTGCGATCTTTTTCGCTTATAATTAACTCGGCTGGGGTAATTTAAAAAAATGGAGCTTTAAGCTTCAAAGCCTGTTTGTTGAAAACCCAAGAAAGTGAATTCAGAGGTCTGTCTCTAAATGCATAATAGATGTTGAAAGATAATTACTCAATCTGTGCAGAGAACTATGTCATACTTAATTGCGGCCATTTCTGTTTTCCTGATTTGTTTGGCTAAAATGGTCCCAGGTGACTCTTGTAAGAGTGCCTCGTTGTCAACCATGAGTGCGTGCATGTCATGAAAGGAAATAAAAGCAGACAAGTGAAAACAGGGGAAAAAAAAAAATCTGATGTGACTGCCAGGTGCTTTGCGCAGTCGTGGCCGTTTTAGAGTGCCTCGTTGTTACTGCAATGTGGATACTCCAGCCACATGGTGCTTAATATTTTCATAATTCCCAGCTCGACATGGGGGCATGTCATTTACCAAGTCCTATTTAACTGGCGGTTGAGCGGGTATGGTTCTTGCGTCTTCGGCGAACATGTCTACAGTGTCCGTGAGCGAAGAGAACGTCTTAATTTTTCATGATTTTGAAACATCATTTTTCATACGGTGCCTGGTGATTAAAGCAAGCAGTTTGGGGAGGCACCAGATTTTCAAAATAAAACTTCTTTGATGCTCTAATGACTGTTACCAATCCGCTTTATTGAGCTGCTCCCGCATAGAAATTGGAAACGCACGTATGAAAATATAGCTGCATGAGTTTAATATTGGGTGCTCGTTATTTGATATGTAATCATTTTGAGTGTGTCTAAATGTGTTTGAATCCCCCACCAGGATGATGCTGTGCGGGGTGCTGACGTTGATACTCAGCTGGGCGTCGCTCGGAGCCGAATTGGCCGCCGCTGTGGTGAGTTGCCCGGCATGCCATCTGTTACAAGTTCATTTATTCATTTTAAAAAATGTAAATCATATTCATTCTACTGCTGCGGTTAACCGGTACCTGCGGGCCAGTGAAGGATCCATGCGTAACCACGGAAACGAGCCGGAAGAGATGGGGAATCGCTCGTTGGACAATGAGGAAAAGGTCTCGTTAGTGAAGCGTGCACGTTCGCAGCCGCGTTGCCATGGTAGTGTGCTCATCAAGTCCACCGTGCTAATTATCCCTTTGCACGCTAGTCATGTAGCGTCGTGCGCAGTGTCGGTCTGGATAAAGGATTGATGGGAGCTTGGCAGGTTTAGTGTTTCAAGCTTCGGTAATGGTTTGCAAGAAAAGTTTTCAAATTAAAGGTTTCAAGCCAGGGTTTGGTTTTCAAAGTTTGGAAGTCACAGTTTCAATTTGACTGCATTGGACTCCTGTGTGTTGTTTTCAGGGCACGAGTGACTTCTGCGTGGCGCCTGACAAGTTCATCATGAGTCAAATCAAAGGCGTCATCGGCACAGGTACGACGAATAAAAACGCGGAGTCATCCACCAGCCAGCTTCAAAACCTCATTGTGAGAATGCTGACTCATCGTTTTGCTTGCTTGCAGATATCGTTCATTACTATGTTTACTGCAACCAGACGTTGACCAACCCTTACCAGCAGGTACGCATCATGGTCAAATAATTAGGTCGAACCTAATGTAGTGGCCTAGTTGACTTTAAAACGTACACCGAACTCTCGTGTGAGCAAAGTTCAGATCTTACGGGAGATCGCTGAGTGCCTGCAGAGTCAGGCACAAGCTCCACCTCCTTTTCTGCTCTTTGATCCCCCTATTTTTTTTTGGTCAGGCGTTCAAAGGTTAAATTTGGGTTTCGAGACAGGATTACGGTTTCAAACCAGCAATGGGGGCTTCCAACAAGTGTTCAGGTTTGAACTGGTTTTCAATTATTTGGAAATGATTCTGCTTCTTCTGCTCCCCTGGTGGTGAAAATGGAGTCCTACACCATCTCCCGACAAGACAAGAGCAGGAGTAGTAGTACTGGAGTAGGCTTTCAAGCCTGGGCTAGGGGATTCAATGTAGGCTTTAAAATGCTGGTTTAATGTTCTTCATTGGCACGTTATTGTATTTATTAGTGATCAGTATTATTCAATACACTAATATGCTGGTCCTCGTTTTCAGCCTCTGACGCTTTTCCAGAGATCTCTGACCACCATGCAGATCCAGATCCAGGGTTTACTACAGTTTGCCGTGCCGCTTTTCCCCACAGCGGAGGTACCCCCCCTCACCCTCAGAATCCCCCAAGCACACACACTCACACGTACGCATTTGGCATCAGCAGCGATGTCTGTCTCCGCAGAGAGATCTGGTGGGCATCCAGCGTGTTCTCAACTCGTCTGAGGTCAGCCTGCACCAGCTGACCGCCTTGTTAGACTGCAGGGGGCTCAACAAGGTGCGACAATGCAAACGACAAGCCAGGAGGGCGGCGCGTGTAAACGTAATCATATGGACCGTCTGCATATTTTTTCAGGACTACCTGGACGCCATGGTGGGCGTGTGTTATGACGGCGTGGAGGGCGTGCTCTACCTGTGCCTCTTCTCCGTGCTGGCAGCTTGTGCCTTCACCATCATGCTCTGCGCCATTCCGAGAGCGTGGAGACAGATTGCCAGCAGGTCGGTGTGCCGTCTACATGTCAGTGCAAACGTACCAAAAAATTGCATGTTAGAAATAAGCACAACATATTCCACAGAATGTCCCCCACTTCTCCCCCACAAAAAACAGTCAGGATTGTACATATCATCTGATTAAAGTGATTGCTGCTCTCCCCAATTATGAATCGAACTACCCCCCCCCGCCACCCTCAGTGAGCAGGACTACGACGACATGGACGAGGAGGACCCCTTCAACCCGCGACGCAACCGAATGGGCTCGCAGAACCAGAACCACACCACCGTGCACAGCTTCTGCAGCTACAGCAGCAGCATGGGCAGCCAGAGCAGCCTTCAGCCCCCCGCCCCTCCACTCTCCAGCACCCCCATGGGCGACTACATGTGAGCGCGTCAAAACCGCACACTTTGTTCATGATGCTGGTGTTATCTGACTCGTTGGCAGCGTGTTTTTACCCAGGAACCAGACGGCTCTGTTCGGTGGGAATCCTCGTTTCGAGAACGTGCCTCTGATTGGACGAGGCTCGCCGCCACCTTCGGTAGGTCGGGTCCTTTGTGTGAGCGTCGTTTAGTCTTCTACCCTAAAAAGTCAGCAAGTAGGCCCTTGACGTTTTATTTATTTTGTACCGCTCCCTTGCACAAAAAGAAATAAGCATGACGACTAGAAATAATCCGCAGAGTCTAAAAAATTGTCACACGTCCATCACGCAATATATGCGTGTATGACAAATTAGTTAGCTCCGTTTGCTGGTTCTTCAAAATAACCACGACCTTGCACAAGTGAAATAAGCACAACTAAAAATAATCCACAAAGGCACGAAAGTTTGAGTAATTGTACACTGAGGTCACTGTTCTCACTTGTTGCTAGGCAGAATTCACGCTCCCCCAATGCCTGATACAAAAACCTGCCTGATACAAAATATATCTCACTAAACAACAGAAATAACATTTTGTAGCATATTAATTCCTTGATTTCACCTCTTCCCGAAAGGGACAAGTCGTCCTTTTTCGTGCAAGCGTACAGATGGAAGCGGAGGGGAAGTAACGTGGTTAAAATTTCATGGCAACTTGAACATCGTTTAGCGTCAAACTCCCCCGGGAGATGACGACAATGAAGGCAACGCAACCATTTATTTTTTTTTTTTGAATTCCTTAAACTTGAATAGACTCAGCGCTGGGACAGATATAGCAACACTGTTTTTCTTTTTTTTAGTCACGGTTTTTCAAGCCAGAAAAGAAGTCCATTTTTCATGCTATATTGCTTTTTTTTGCGTGCTTTCTCGATACCATTTTGCTTTGCTTCTCTAAACGGCGCTGCTTTGTGCTCATTGCTCTTTGGCTAACAGCTTCTTTTGCTTATTTTTGTATTGCCTGTTTGTCCGTCATTTCTCTTCTTCTTCTTCTTCTTCATTTATTTCAATCAACTTTTGAAGATATACTCTCAGCCGTATAGAACCCGAGTAAGTCTTCTTTTCATTCAACTCTTTCATCCCTAACTTTTCCCAATGCCTTCCTTTTTTAACCCCCTTGCATGGCCACCGGGGGGCGCTGTACTTTGCATGACTGTCACGCTATTGCTATTATGTTATTATATTGCCTAAGTTTCACGTGGATTCATTTAAATGTATCTGTTGACGAGCTGAGAGGCAGTAAAGTGTCTGCCTGCTTTGAATGAGTAAAAACGTAGCGCCATCTGGTGGACTAATATATAATTAATGTAGCGACCTCTTGTCCAAATTGAAATATGTAATATGAAGGATTTCATTCGTTTCTGTTCAGGTAAATGTGGAAACGATTTCATTTTTTTCCCGTGTGCAGCATTGTCATATAAGGCTAAGTCATTTATTTATTATATTCATTTTTATTTCCTTAAGCAGGTTTCAAATAAGATGAAATTGTTCTTTTTTTTTTTTTGGAGTTGTCAAGATGTTAAAAATAAATAAATAACAGTTTACATAATATAGACCAAATTGGAAATTTAATTTGATCCAACATATTAATTATTATAAGTTGTCCATAAAAATTGGCCCATAATCTTTAGTTTAACTAGTTTAACATGGAACTCTTGATCATTTTT
>NW_017805118.1:902350-945174 GCF_001891065.2 Hippocampus comes | reverse complement strand
TGATTTGTACAACTTATTTTTTTAATTATTATCCTTTGTGCCATTTTAAAAGATATTTTTGTTTGTTTTTCTACTCACTGAAGGGCCATTAATGTACATTTTTCTTTGCATATCAACTAACTTAAAACTGCCCTTTGGCACGACACAAAAAGCTGTTGTGCTGCTGCTTTTAACCACCGCATTCAGGTAAACAGCTTCTTTAAAGTGTTGGCTAAGAATGATTCATATGAGTAGTAATAATATTAATAATAACAATAATAATAATTCATGCAGTTTTGTTACAGCATGTCACACTGTGTATGGACACTGAGAGTGATGCCTAATTCTTTGTGGGGCCAAAAAGTTTTTGTGTCCATTTATGTGTTGAATAAATATGTTTTTAGTATTGCTGTGTGTGTTTGTATATTTTCACGTATCCGTTTTATTTCGTTTATATTTGGGGGATCAGTCGTTTGTCAAAAAATAAAATCCCTTATACTTCGATGTAACATCGTTTTTTTTAGCATTTAGGCGAAAAAATCCAATATATCAAGCTTATGTTGCTTAAATTTAAATACACGAATTACACATCTTGAAAAAAAGCTGCTCCAAAAAGTCTCAAATATTTTTGTGGGGCCAAAAAGTTTTTGTGTCCATTTATGTGTTGAATAAATATGTTTTTAGTATTGCTGTGTGTGTTTGTATATTTTCACGTATCCGTTTTATTTAGTTTATATTTGGGGGATCAGTCGTTTGTCAAAAATAAAATCTCTTATGTTTCGATGTAACATCGTTTTTTTGAGCATTTAGGCAAAAAATCCAATATATCAAGCTTATGTTGCTTAAATTTATATACACGAATTGCACATCTTGAAAAAAAAGCTGCTCCAAAAAGTCTCAAATATTTAGGTGTCTTTTAGCATTTTCAAATCTCAAATAAATGTATTCAAATGGAAGTAAATTAATTGTCATCTTAATGATATCTCATCTCATTACAACAGAAAAGTCTTTTATGCATGTCGTGTCAGTATTTTTTAAGTCTCAAAAAGTCCGTTTAAATATTTCTGAAAATATAAAAAAATTAATTTTACCAAATAGCCCAAAAAGTCTCCAATACCAATATTATTCAATAGTTACCTAAAATATCAATTTGTTTTCAAAGTGATAAAATCCAATATATCAAGCTTATGTTGCTTAAATTTATATACACGAATTGCACATCTTGAAAAAAAAGCTGCTCCAAAAAGTCTCAAATATGTAGGTGTCTTTTAGCATTTTCAAATCTCAAATAAATGCATTAAAATGGAAGTAAATTAATCGTCATCTTAATTATATCTCATCTCATTACAAAAGAAAAGTCTTTTATGCGTGTCGTGTCAGTATGTTTTTAAGTCTCAAAAAGTCCGTTTAAATATTTATGAAAATATAAATAAATTAATTTGACCAGATAGCCCAAAAAGTCTCCAATATCAATGTTATTCAGTAGTTACCCAAAATGTCAATTTGTTTTCAAAGTGATTATTGTTTAACATCAAAAGCCCCAAAAATGTAGTACGTACTATGTCTTCCAGCAGGTGTCTTCAAAGAGCCGTAGAAGCTCCAAAAATATGTATTTGAATAAAGCCTAAATGTCAGGATTAATACCTGTGAGTTATAGTTACCACCCCCTTCTTTTTTTTACTTATATCAATTAAATCCACTGCAGAAATTACCATAATGTATGCCGTCTATGCTTTAAATCCCAAATGTAAATAAAACATTAAATATCTCCGCAAAAAAAAAAAAAGTTACAATGACATCGCACCAGTCAAGCAGCAGCGGCAGCAGCAGGTTGGAAATGAGGTGAGCTCAATACCTGGCAACGCGTCAACCACCGGAGAGTCGCGCATCCTGCGGTCGACCATCGACGCTCACGAACCGGCGAGGACGCGACGCGGGACGGACGCTTGGAGCGAAGGAAGAAAGATAAAAAAAGCACCAAAAAAACAAAAGTAGGTCCGGGTGGGGAGAGAGCGGGGCGCTGCAGGAGGGGGCATGCCGGTCAGACGCTCCGAACGAATCCGGTGTGATGCACTCGAAGCTCGGCTGTGAGTGATTCGAAGTGAGCATGAA
This sequence comes from Hippocampus comes, assembly GCF_001891065.2. NCBI lineage: Eukaryota > Metazoa > Chordata > Actinopteri > Syngnathiformes > Syngnathidae > Hippocampus > Hippocampus comes. The sequence goes on along the minus strand of NW_017805118.1, from coordinate 943,083 downwards.
GGACACCGCCGAGTCGAAGGAGCACCAACTCACTGTGAGTGCTCAATTGAACCACTCAACTAGTGTACAGTACACCGTTTTTACTTTAAAAGAGCATCTTGTAATTTTATTTGAGTGCATACATGAATAGTCAAATATTCATATTTAATCTCTTTCTGAGATTAAATATGCAAGAGGCACTTCAACAGGGACAACAAAATCTAATCGAGTGGAGGTCAAGCATTTCTCACTGAACATAATTATCAATTCTAAAATTGGTTTGTTCAAATATAGGTTTAAATGTTGTTAAATCAACAACTGAATCGGTAATTATTTAATTGATTTATAGTACATAATAAATATGAGTGGAATACCAAATTTGTATTGATTGATATGATTGACTGTATATTCATGATGGAATTTTTAAAAAACGTTTCTTTTGTTTTTTTTTGTTTTTTTATCATGGGTTGTTGTACATATTTTACAATTATTTCTTTAATTTTATCTGTTGTTGTCATGAAATAGTCATGGGTAAATGTTTACTGGTAAATCATTGAATAAAATGCTACGAATAAAATTAACTTCTCTATACTTAAAATTCATTCTTTTTAGTCAGTTATATCATTGCATCATAAGTAAATAAATAATTTGTTTTAAAAAAATTACATTCAAATTAAGTCGAATGTATTAATGTGATAAGCGCTTCAGAGAATGAACGGGTTAATTTACGAATTATTTAATTCACTATCAATGACACAATTTACAAATGCGAATGAATGAATTGATTAATTTTAAGAGCAATATAATTCGTTAAAACTCTTTTAAATACTTTCCCACGTAAGAATCAAAAACAACTATTAAAAAAACATGCAGGATTTTAAGTGCCAAATTTTCCAGTTGTTTTGCACTTAAAAATAAACCAAAGACAAATACAACCAACACAAATAAATTGAAGCGTGATTAATGGTTTGCGCAGCGGGCCGTGGCACTACTGTGAATTATTGAAGCGCTTGTGTCAGTCGTAACCGAGCCTCTCTTGTCCCAACACACTTTCTACTGACCGCATGTAGAATGACGCCACATGAATATAAATACACCGTTAATAAATAAATACCTTTCTAATTTAAGATAACTTTCGTGTAGCTCTGACGAGATCAAACTTTGAGCCGTCTCATGAGCACAAACATACAATTGTTGCCCATAACTTGGAAAAGAGCATAGACAAATAACCTTGGGTGATGAGCTACATCTACTCATGGCCTTTCACATGATTTCTTATTTGTCTGTGCGCCTGTCCTGGTGCAGGTGGCCTTGAGGATCCGGCCCCTCAGCGATGGCGAGCAGGAGGAGGCGGCGACCATTGTGGCGCACAGGCTAGATGAGCAGGTGAGAGCGGCCGACCTTTGATCGTATGCGCGCGCATGTGTGTGTGTGCGGAGGTGAGGAAGGTTTGTGCATGATGAGTGATGCGTAGAGGTCGCCTTACGTCAGGGTATGACGATAAGATGGCAGCCACGACCTCAAGTGTCACATTTGGCGAGGGTTGAGGAGCAAACCTTCGAACTTAAGGTTGGGAGCCTGAGCCATGCCGCTCCTACTGTGAGCTAGGAAATACTGTACTCATATGTCCAAAAGGAGACACATGTATTGAAAGATAAAAAAATACCAGTCGACGAGGACCAAATCTTGTCTTTTTAGAGTAAAATGCACTCTACGAAATTTACTGTGTACTTATATAAAAAGTTCCTCATCTCAAACAAGCCATTATAAGAATAGTTAACAACCATGGTGGGTACACCACAACAAAATATTTCAACGTCTCAATAACTTGTCACGTGCCCTTGAGCATCGACGACAGTTTGACATTTGTCACTGAGTTCTCTCTTTCCTGGAAACTCCTACCAGGTGTGAGCTACTGTATGTAAACCGCTACATTGTTGTCGCACGAGAACAAGGCGCAAGCTGGAGCTGCTGTGTTGTGAATTTGACGCCACTCCCCCCGGCGGGCCTCGTTTAAGGTGCGAGCGTAATGAGCGCGGATGGAGTGGCGGAGGCGTTAATGAGCGTCGTGACTGGCGCGAGTAGAGTAACGGCGTCAGGCATGGCGACAGTTGACATGGCGACATCATCATCGTTATCAGGGGCGTTGCCAAACTGCACCTGGGGGGCTTAGGACAAAAACAACCATGGAGTCCCCCCCCCCCCCCCCCCCACACACACCCTCAAAAACACTAAAATAAAAACAAGCTTGCTAGTAGAGGGGGCCATCAGAGAAATTCCTGAACTGGACATTTCATTACAGTGACATTTCCAACAGCGTCATCGATACGGACAAATAACAGCCATCTCTCAGGGGGCCCCCTTCAAGCTTTTGCCTGGGTCGCCTACCCTGTTGAGGAGTCTCTGATGTCATTATCATCATTATTATCATCATCATCATCATCTTGTGACCTGGAGAGCACTTCCAGAAGGGGATTTTCCTGTCTCCTGCCGGGATCAGGCCTGTTTGCTCGTTCACCTCCTGGATTGTAATTCAATTAGAGCGAGGCCCCCAGACAACATAAGAATGATGATGTCATCATCTTCATCAACAAAAACAACGACACGAGGGGATGAGAGCCCAGGTCGGTGCTGGCGCAGCTCCCACGCGCACGCTCGCCCGCACCCTCATTAAAACCCGCAATGTTTGCTTCTACCTGGAGAGGGTTCACGATACGGCGTTTACGGTAATACTTACGCTAGCTAGCACTGCAGCGGGGGATTATGGGAATCTTATTTGAGAAGGATTTACGGCGGCGGGCTTGGTATGAATGGAGAGGATAGAGGGGGGGGGTCACTACTACAACAACAACAACATGACAGACCTCTTGTCGGATTACGCTGCCTGCGTTCGTGGCTACTTTGATATTATTCCACTTTGATTTATCAAATAGTCCAAAGGTAATCCATCAAGCAATTATACAGTGGTGCCTTGAGATACAAGTGACCAACCAGACTGAGTTTTTCAAGATACGAGCCATCGTTACAGTGAACTCAACTCACGTCACAACCAACAGCACTTGGCAGATAGCCAGAAATTCGTCTGAAGCTTTTAAATGTTTCTTTCGAACTCTCAGTTTATGACGTTTACGACAGAGCTTTGCCTCATGACAGTCGTTTAGCTTGATGCAAACAAATGACGAAAAACCCCATCGACGAGCTAACAATTAGCATCAACGTAGAGGTGTTCTAACTTTTTTCAGCGTGGGATATTTGAACACAAATGGGGAGCAACACATGTAGACAGACAAAATAATAATTATTTAATTGTGTTTTTTTAACAGTGCAGAACAAGTTGCACAGTGTATTGAAGTGTAGCACAAGTATGTAAAACTGATTAATTCTTTATGTTGTTTTCAATTATGTCATGACCCTCTGCTTTTATACATTGCACGAATGCTTTTGTCCACAGCCTCACAAAACTTGACACCTCAGGTCGGTTAACAAAGTCCACGCGGCTCTTGAAGACCATATGGTGTGCAGGTAGCGCTCAGACGGATTAGGGTGGGGTGGGATTCTTCCAAGGGGGGCTGGGTTGTATGAGATCTTGCTGTATTGGCAGAGAGAACAATGCCGAGATGAGCTGATGGGACGTCTTGCGGCTCAGGTTAATTAAGCCTCCTTGCCACCTGCTCTCATAAAACCGCCACTCGGTGAGCAACCGACGCGCTCGCCGGGATGTAGTTGTCGCAAAGATTTATGAATGAGGGAATACAAAAAAACGTATGCGCTGCGTTGGGAACATACACAATTGAACATTTGTGATGACACTCAGCGATGACCTTGGATAGTGAGCCACGTGCTGCTTCACCAAAGACCTAATGATCTGATCACATTGCCACTCCATACGCATTTATAATGTCTTCAAAAGCTTGTCAAACTGGTCCTTAGGCTTTGACAGTGGCACAGAGCGGGGAGGGGTTACTGGCCTGGGCCTTGTCACCATGGAGACATCCAGACAAGGTCAGGGCCATTGTTTGTGGGTTATTTTTCTTCTTCTTTCGTCACTCTTTAGTCCCGCCTCCTTCACGTGGGAAAATGAAGGAGATGACTTTTTTTTTTGCCATTATTTCATTTGTATCTGTATGGTTAATGTATTTTATGGTGTAGTTATTATTGTATTTTATTTTGTTTGTATTTACTGTACTGTATTTCTTGTTATTATTTTTGAAGGTCCAATTTTTTGATGCCGCTCTTAAAAATTGATGATGGGTATTATTTGTTGTATTTCATTTGATGTTCATTTCATATTTTTATTTTTTATTTTTTTAATGTATTCATTTATTTGAATTATTTCGTCTCAAGGACACATTTTTGACTCAGCTCTAGCAAATGAATGGATAGATGTTCATTGTTATGTGTTTTTTAAATGTTATTATTTGCATTGTTTTTTGGTTTTTATTATCTTATTTATTTTGTTTATGTTTTTGTAGACAAATTTCATCTTGTTATTTATTTCATGGACAATTTTATAGATGAATATTGTTTATTATATTTTCATTTCATTTATTCTATCATAGATATTAGCCATTATTTCTTTTGCCTATTACTGCTTAGTTTGCCATTTGATTTTTATTTATTTTTTTAGATCTTATATTGTCATTACTTTGGATACTGCCCTGCATGCATTAGCGGTTATGGCTGCTATTCTGGAATCATCTTTTCACAGTGAGAACCCCATCACGGTGGATAATGGATGCTTTCATTATGACAACCAGAGAGCATCTCAGGGCTGTGTGATTTACTAATGGGGTTGTTCAAAAACCTCTTCAGGTGGCTCAACTTGATTCTTCGTGACCTCGTTAAAAGCCTTCTCGTTACCTTCTTATTGGCCTTTGAAGTGGAGGGGAAAAAAAGAAGCCAACGCTGTTCTGGCTGATTTTTTTTTTTTTTTTTTTTTTTTTTTTTTTTTACGAGTGTTTGACAAGGCAGTGCAGGAGCGTGATGAGAGAGGCCGTAGAAAGGCAATAGATGCTCGTTTTCCTCCCAAGTGGACGCAAATAGCCGGTCTGAGCTACGAAAGTGGATAATCTCCGCTGTGCTCCTTATCTCACCCAAAGAGGGTTATTCTGCGCTGTTTGTCTCTCCTTTAGGCAAGATTACGCAAAAACGACTGGGACACTTGGACTCAGGTTATGATTTCCTGCACTCGGCAGCAAATTAGACCGAGATGAATCATTTCGAACCTTCCTCGACCATGAACGTGACTGATCACCTTTACAACTCCATTGAAACATAACATTTTCTTCAATCGGGGAGATCAAAAGAAACAACTGAGATGCGGCGGTTGCGTAAGTGTGCATAACCTCTTATGACATGGATGTTCAAAATCACATTCAAACTCATTAAGTGGGAGTCAGCACACCCCAACCGCAATTTGAAGTGTCTCAGATGAATGCCCCCAAAAGTTCAGATGTTCTAATTGGCTTTTCATGACCTTTTTTTTTGTACTCCATGTGCTCCGACGCTCCTATTTTGTGGTCGGAGTGGAGCAGAGTGCGCTCAGAGCATATATAAGATCGCAACTTAAGATTCAATTCGACTGTGCTGTGTTATCAAAGTTTGACCTAAATATATGTTTGAAAACAAAAGATTAAATGCAAGTTTTATTTTTTTTTTTTTTAATTTGTCATCATAATATGATGTGCCCCCATGTTTTGTGCAAGTAGGACAGCAGTGTAAAGTTTGCTTGCATTTCATTCCACATATCTCTTCTATGCAATTTCTCCTCTTTCTTGCAAGGTATTGAATGAAAAACTCCAGTCACTCTGTGATGAATGCGTTTCTTTTTTTTTAAATGCCTCAACCAGCAAGAGCGGGTTGGAGGACGGGAGGGGGCGGGGGCCGAGTGGGACCCTGAAGTGGGCTCAGGAGTGTAGTGCCACTTTGGTGAACCACAGGTTCGGCCCTCCTCGTCACGAATGAGGAGCACACGCAGTTCACACAATGAGTTCTCGTTCTCTTATTAAAATAGTCGTAAGCCATGGATAGACTGCAATGAGGCAAAATTTTTAATATGGCATCGTCATCATGATCAATGTTTTTGTACTGGAATGAACGAACATGTGGGTTGAAAATCACAAGTTCAGGATTCCATTTCTTTCTTCGATGTGTTGAACAACTCGGTCACTAAGTCATTGGTGCTTTATGGCGTGTGTGGTGTGGCCGTGAGGAAAGTGCCAAAGGCGTCTTATATAACAGCGGCGAGACGACACTGAGGCTGAAAGGAGATCCAGGGTGACATTGTCGGGGCACAGAGAGGGCAGTTGGCAGCCTTTCTGTCAGATAGCCGATAACTTTGGTTGCATTTCGGGACAAAGGTGGATGATGGCAAATGTCACGCTTTCTTTATTCGCTGTCTTTTGTCGTCAGAAAAGAGCAGATAACCTTTCAAAAAACAGATCAAAGAAAACAAATGTCAAGTGCACTGCACATGCAAATTTTTCCTGGTGTAACTGTGATGTGGCTTTTGTTGGAGTTTGAGTCGGTGCTGCAAATCACAAATTGCAGTCTGGCAACCTCGCTAGCTCCATTGTTGCAGTCCGGACGGCTTTGACAGCTCAAATTTTTCTTGACATTGAGTACCCCTAATTTAACGTCCGAAGTGAACCGAACATTGCATGTTTTTCGAATGTACCCGCACGATGAGAACAGGCAACCTCCACTCAGGGTGGTCAGAGCTGAGAAGTGGAAAAGCTAACCACGAGTTCACTGTGCTGCTAGCCATCAATCAATGTCTTCCAATTCCATGCATTGTTCCCATTTTCACATTTCGCAGAAAACATGCCGTCTCCATGGTGTCCCTGTAATAAGACGACAGATGGACGTGCCCTCGCAGATAGAGACGCGCGCGCACACGCTCACATCGATACATACAAAAGCACTCGTCTTAATCTTGCCGGCACACGTTGGAAACGCGGCCAACCCCCGTGACCTCGGAGGCCGGGGATCATAAAGACGACACACCAACGTGAGCAATAAAGTCGTAAACGATGACGTCCATCGGTTTCGGCCTTTTGTGTGTTTGCGTGATTGTGTGCGTGAAAGAACATTTTCCGTACAGTCGTTGTTGACTGAATCAACTAGGAGTCATCATTTTCCCTGCAAAAAATTGGAAGCACTAATCCAGGCTTGAACCCCTTTTTTACCACCCAATGTCTGCTCAAAACCTTAATTTAAAACCCGAACCCTATCTTCAAACTCAATCCTGTCTTGAAATCCTTATTTTAGACCCTCCTGTTTGCTTGAAACCCTGACCATAGCTTGAAACACTACTTTGAAACCCTAACTTGAACCCTTAACTCCTACTTTCAGAACCTACTTTGACACCGTAACCCTGCTTTGAAAACCCTTTTTTTTTAATCCTCAAAACCCTGACAGTGAACCCTAACGCTGTCTCGAAACCATAATCCTCTCTTGAATCCTTACTTTAAAACCCACTCACCCTTGTTCTAACCCTAATGCTGGCTTGAAAGCCAAGTTTAATACACTCTGACCTTTGCTTGAAACCCTGATTTAGAAACATATGTAAAACCTAGTTGTTGAGAACCTAATCCACATTTAGCTGGCCCCGTCCTTGTTTGGCCCCAACTTCTGTCAAGCCTCATCTCACTATGGCCTTCTAAGAGCCAATCAGAAGATTAGACAAAAGAGGTGAGGCGCAGATCAGCGAACTGTTGTTGTTCAGCTGTGGTGCCAAAAAGAACTTGTTGAGGAATGTTTGAGACGCCACCAGCCCTCTCAATACCTTACCCCTTGTCGTGTGGAAACACATGTCAACCTTGACAGAAAGCAGCACCAACTGGCAGCTCTCTCGACTCTGTGAAGCAGCAAGAAAAGGTTAGGATTTCATTGTAAGGTGTCAAACCCAGGGTTAGGGTTTCAAGACAAGGTTAAGTTTTCGAGCAAAGGTGAGGGCTTAAAAGCAAAGTTTCAAAATGGAGTTAGAGTTTCAAAATAGGGTTTTAAGGCCAGAAGTGGGTTAAAATCCGGATTTCAAGACTGAGTTAGTTTGAAAGTAAGGTTTCAAGACAGCGTTAGTGTTTCAAACCATGAGTAGGGTTTCAAATTAGGGTTTCAAGACAAGGTTAGAATTTCAAAATAGGGTTTGATCGCCAAAATTGTGTTTTTTTTAGTGAGGATTTCAAACCTGTGTTAGGGTTTCAAGCCAGGGTCAGGGTTTCAAATTAGGGTTTTGAGCCTGAGATAGGGTTTCAAATGACAGTAAATAATTGTGTGATTATGACAAGCAGGTGTTTTGAATTTTCTTACAAGTGAGCCTTGTGAATCAGTCAACCTTGGGCTCTGCTCTCCTTGCGTTTGCACTGTACAATATCTTCTGAGAAACAAACTCAATTGAAAACAACATATTGAGTGCTGACGTAAGAGCTCTAATTTAGCAGCTGGTGTTTGGTGGGCGGAGCCACGGTAGTTTCTGTAACTCAATCAACAACAGATGGGAGCGGACGTGTTATCAGCACCCTCGACATCCCTTCACCTACGCAAGAGCCATGAGCTAAATTTGGAAGCTTTGCATGATCACGTCTCTTGTGTGTGCGTGTGCATGTGTGTGGGTAACCAAAACAACCATCTTACGTCCACAGATTGCTTAAATTAGTCTGACACCTGCGAGTGTCCCATAATGAGACTACCATTTCTATTCATATTATGCTAACTTTTACTGTCATCACAAGTGCCACTTTAATTTTTAGCTACTTTTTCTTATGAACATGAAATTTGATACATGTCGATCATGCGTAGAACATGCCCGAGGTCATTGTTGTGAAAAAAATGTCCGCCCCCAAAGCCAGTTTAATTTAGTTACATTACCTGTACATTGGGTACATGTCCATCATGAGTAGACCCACAAAAAAATTCCTAAGAAGCCATTCCTGAAAAGACACAGGAAGTCAACCATTTTGGTTTGAAGTGGCCATCTGTTCAATTTGATGTTGACAAATTCACCGCCTGAAGCCAGTTTAATTTCGCATCATTAAATTTGGTAGGCTAGTCTGTCATGAGTAAATCCACAAAAAAGTCTCAAAAAGCAGTGCCGAAAAAGGCAGGAGATGCTCGTCATTCTGGTTTGGCGTGGCATTTTTAGAGTCGTGTTTTGACCATTTCCAGGGGTTCTTTGACTGTTTTTAGCAAACATAAAAATTGGAAGGCTAGTCTGTCATCAGCAAACCCGCAAAAACGGATCAAGTTGTGTACACAGGGCACTGGGTTTTGTTCCTTTTGTTTTGAATTGGAAATTTTCGGGCCGTTATGACTTCTCCTTGAGATTTTGTCTGATTGCTGCCAAATTTCAACTACCGGAAGATATCAAAGGCATATTTTTATTCCTCTTGTTTCTCCTCACTAGATGGTGATCCTGATGGACCCCATGGAGGATCCCGATGATGTCCTGCGGGCCAACCGCTCCAGGGAAAAGACTTACGTATTTGATGTTGCCTTTGATTATTCGGCCAGTCAGGTCAGCCCTCCTCCACCCCACCCCTCCCAAAAAAAAAGTTGCAAATACATAGCAGAGTTCATTACTGTAGCCAAACGGCTGTTCTGTGTGCAGGAGGAGGTGTACCGTGCCACCACCAAGGGTCTGATCGAGGGCCTCATATCGGGCTACAATGCCACTGTGTTCGCCTATGGACCCACAGGTTAGTGTTATTATACTCCACTTGTCATTCTACTGTATTCTGCGCAAGACAGAGGAGACATTGCATCTCACAATATGGCACAAGGAGTAACACCATAAATACAAACATACAATTGTTTATAGTGGACCCAGACTTTGGAGTATAGTCTTAGATACAAATACGTTATCTGATCCTGTGATGGCTTGTGATATTGTCCAGGTTGCGGGAAAACATACACCATGCTGGGTACCGACAAGGAGCCCGGAATCTACGTCCGCACCCTCGACGACCTCTTCCGGGCCATCGAAGAAACCAGCGACGACATGATGTACAGCGTCTCCATGTCCTATCTGGAGGTGGGACCAATGTGACTTTTAATTTCCCTACAAGCTAAGAAGCTAATGGCTAAGAGAAATAACGACGACCCAATACTTTTCTTTACGTAGCGTGTCATCGAAGTAGAAGTGAAGTAGAGTGAAACCTACGGAGATATTTTCTGAGATCACGAGAATGAACAGCAATCAGCCTTTAACACATGGCTACATGTCATTTTTCCGTGAATAGATGATTATTCCCATTGAGAAGCGTCTTCTCCGCATCTGACATTGAAGTGTCTTTTCATTGTGCGGCTGTCATTCGGCGCTCGTTTTTGAAGCTGGCATGTGGGAAAGTGTGTAATTAAAAACCTCCACTCTGTGTTTGTCATGAATGAAGTATAAAGAAATATTTTTTTCCAAAATGAAAAATGATAATCTTATGAGAATAAATTTGTATTTTAGCGAGTTAAAAAAAATGAAAATAATAGTATATCTTTGTCTGTATAAGTAGTGTTATTTTCGAGCAACTAAATAAATCATAATCTGAAAAAAATATATGTTCTTCCAAGAATAAATTTAAGCACAAGATTAACTGTTATGAGATTCAAGTCCTAATATAATGAGAAAGAAGTAGCTACCTTGTTTATGTTTTTCTCTATTATTTTTATGACTGTCAATGTGATTTTAGATCTACAACGAGATGATCCGGGACCTGCTGAACCCATCTTCGGGCTTCTTGGACCTCAGAGAGGACGCCAAAGGAGAGATTCAGGTGGCGGGCATCACTGAAGTGTCCACCATTAACGCTCAAGAGGTCATCCCCCATCTTTTTCAATCCCCACGCTGCGCAATCAACGCAACTAATGACCTTGTGTGTGTATGTCACAGATCATGGAGCTGCTGATGAAGGGCAACAAGCAGCGCACGCAGGAGCCCACGGCCGCCAACCAAACATCGTCCCGCTCCCACGCCGTGCTGCTGGTGGCCGTCAAGCAGCAGAGTCGTTGCCGTGACGTCCTGCAGGAAGTCCGCTTTGCCCGCCTCTTCATGATCGATCTGGCCGGCTCTGAGCGCGCAGCACAGGTGTGTGTGCGTACGCGTTACATAGATGGCCACATTATAGTCGTTACTGTGTGAAAATGAAAAGTGGAAAACTAGCACTGAGGTATAAATTTAAATAATAATGTAGATATCAAACAAGACAAGTCCACTCTTCATTTGCTGTCGTTTTTTTTCACGCTGATTTCCACCCGCCTGTCAATCAGACCCAGAATCGAGGTCAGAGGTTAAAAGAGGGAGCCCACATCAACCGCTCCCTCCTGGCGTTGGGCAACTGCATTAATGCGCTGAGCGACAAGAACGGCAACAAGTACATCAACTATCGAGACAGCAAGCTGACCAGACTGCTCAAGGTATTGATCACTGTGGATCAATAGTGGAGGCCTCTTAGCCATTATGTTGATTGATGATATCTTTGACAGGATTCTTTGGGGGGGAACAGCCGAACCGTCATGATCGCCCACATCAGTCCTGCCTCAGTAGCCTTCGAGGAGTCCCGCAACACGCTGACCTACGCCGACCGTGCCAAAAGTATTCGTACGCGGGTGAGCTGGGATGTCAAAATATAATATTATTTAGAATATATACTATATATATTTTTTTTCTTGATCTTTAGCCAACAAATCACTGGACATTAATTAAGCAAGATCACCCTCTATTGGTTGTCGAAAGTAATGTAGTCTTTATTGCCTTCTCGTTCAAAAAAAATGCATGAACCAGTATTGTTTTTATACGGATCTACTGAATGTGCTTTGAGAATTTACAAAATTTACTTTGACCGTTACTAGAAGTAGTGTTTCTGTTTTGAGGTCACATGTTTTTGCATTTGTTTACTGCTAAAATTGCAAAACTAGAGACACTTTGGGGCGCGGGGGGAGGGGGGGGCAATTGCATTTCCGGATTCTGCGACATCAAAATACCCTAAAACCGAAACTTTCTCTGCATCCTAATGTGTGTTTACCAGTGTCATGATAACACTCACGATCAGGATACTAAAAACAAAAACACCCCCCTTCCCATAAAAAATGTTGTTGTTTTTGCCCCAGGTGAAGAAGAACCTGATCAACGTGTCCTACCACATCGCTCAGTACACGAACATCATCTCGGACCTTCGCTGCGAGATCGAACGACTCAAGAAGAAGATCGCCGACCAGGCAGGCTGCCAGCTCACCTCCGACAGGACCGATATCCGCCATGTCCAGGGTGAAGCCCCCCGACTTCCTTGTGCTAACAACTTGTGCTAACAACTAACAGCTATCCACAAGTCTTCCCTCACCACATCCATTCCTCCCACTCCTTTGTATACCTCCACCTCTCTAGGTTTTCTTCCACCTGCTCCCTAGCCTCACCACACACAGATCACAATGTCATCATCTGAAAAAAAGCACAGTTTTAATATTTCCGTTCATCATCCTCTCCCAGCCGAGGTCCAGGCGCATTCCTGCCAGCAGGGTCGGGCCGAAACGGACCAGCTGAGGGAGCAGCTCATGGACGCCTTCCGCCAACAGATGGATATCCGCAGGAATCTGATGGAGCTGGAGACCAGCAGCACGGAGATCCAGATGGACACCTCCAAGCAGCTGCTGACTATCGCAGAGTCCGTCTCAGGCTTTCCCGAAGTGAAAAACGCTGCACAGAACACGTCACCCATTCAGGATGTACATGTGATGTCTTATCTCCAGCTGGGAACATGAAAGGAGCAGGCGACGGCGGAAGTGGCACGCGGAAAAGCGAAAGGAAAGCGTCAGCAAGGACGACAGCGAGAAGGACTCGGACTCTCCGGAGTCTCCGCCGGACACCGCCGAGACGGAAGAGGTGGCCATGGCCAGAGAGAATCTGGTGGGCCTCATGTCGGAGCAGAAGAAACTCCACAAACAAAAGGTCTTCAAAAGATCTACTTTTTTGTGGCATCCAAATCAGTTAGAAACCTTTTTTCAAGTCATTAAAAAATGTTTTTAGTGAAGTCAAGTGCACGTACTGTAAGACAGAATAAATATTTTTTGTAATGGCTCTTACTCTTGAGGAAAACATGCATTTGGTCTTTATCTGCATTACGGCAGGATCAGTTTCAGGTTGAGTTGTAATTGTTGTACTAAGGTGTGCAAGAATGTTGTAATAGCAAATTGTTCAGTATATCATCTGCATAAAGAAATGATGGATTTTCCTTTTCTGTCTAAAGGCGTTGCTGGAGCGCCGATTCTTGGAGCTTCGCGACCAGTCCAGGCAACTGGGGGAGCTGCTACCCCGGCATGTGAGCTCAGATGACCAGCGCGAGGTCCTGTGCCTTCTGTGCAAGGTCCACGAGCTCGAGATCGAGAATGCCGAGATACAATCGCATGCTCTGCTCAAGGACAATGTGATCCGGCAGAAGAATTTTGTGGTCCGCCGCTTTGAGATGCACCGGCACCTTTGCGATGAACTCATCCAACAGCAGCGGCAGTTCATTGATGGTTAGTACAAAACCCTGCACTGCAACCACGACTGGTCATGGTCTACTGACTGACATGTGTTCTCTCTCCAGAGCACAGTTTGCTAGTGCCGCCGCACCTACAGGAGCTCTATGATATTTACACCAGAGAACGGGATGAGAGGAAACTGGACCGGGTTGTGGCTCTGGAGAGGGCAACCACCCACCACACCATTCAGGTATGCTGGAAGAGGAGGACATCAAAAACAGGCTGAATATGGGCTCTTGAGGAACAGACTTTAAATCTTGAGTGTATTTGTAGATACAGTATAGGACAGGACAGAAAAGAACAAGAGAGAATAAGACAGGACAGGATGACAGGACCAGTTAGCAATGCCAGGTTCTTACGGTTGAGTCACTGGCGCCCCACAATATGGCGGGGGAAATTGAAGTCTTCACTGAATGATTCCGCATCTTTCAAGGGGAACGCTACCTGAGGTGAACACTACCCGAGATCGGTCTGCGCGCTGATATAGGACAGGACAGGAGCAACATGTCAAGGCCAGGCCAGTTCTTAATGCACGACCCACTGTGAATGTGAACCTGAAGTCTGATGCTATAATCTAAATGATGAAGTAGACAGGATATTTCAGAACAGGTTAGGAAAGAACAGGACAGGGCAAAAGCAGTAACCCAAGCCATGTGCAGGTCCTAAGGCAAGTGCCACTGAACTTGAAGTCTTGTCCTACAAAATAAAATATAACCCATGTTTGCAGGTGACCTCCCTACCTAAGATTGGAATGCCTCCTCAGGCTCGCGACACCGTGCAAGATGTGGACTCGGACCAGGAGTGCGTACGGCCTGAAGAAAGACGAGGACATGCCAAACTTCGCCGCCACACGTTGCCCCCCATCCTGCCTGAACCTGAACAGTGAGGACATGTTTGCGGTGATGATGGTAACAAGCGACCGCAATTCCAACGTGTTTTGTTTTTCTTTCTGATGATTCAGGGACAGCGACAGAGTTTTCAAAAACATCTCTCATGCACGACACATGAAAATATCAGCTGTAATGACCCCTCCTCCCATCCACATCAACGGGAAGGGCAACAGAGAGGTGAGTAAGATTATTTGAAGAGGAGATGCACTTTTGATGATCCACTCATCCATTCTCAGAACCACTTAGCCTTACTCGGTAAACATAACGCCCTTGTGACGCTAAACTGATTCCAGTTTCCTGTAAATCATGTGAAACATAAAATTGCTTTTCAGTTACATGGAACCGAAAGTACAATAACAACCTTGGATAATCAGACACATGCTGCCTCATTATGTCTGTTCACATGTTGCAATTTCTTCGGGGAAATTCTGCTGAAAAGACGACATTGCCAGCCTGTGACAATTCGGTTGCTGTCGTTGTTTGATCGTAACAGCGCCATCTGTGTGTGCAGCTGCAGCCACTGGCTCCAGTCAGCTCGCTGAGCTACACTCACCTCAGCCACAGCGTTAGCAGTCAACTGGATTCATCACCCGAGAGCAGCGAGGCGGGTGTCGACGCCCCGCTTTCGGGAAATGGTAAGACACCTGTTGCCAGGCGAGCCTGCAAAAAACAATTCCCAACACACATTTCTTTGTGTTTCCGAAGAGAGGCAGCAGATCCTCAAAGGCATCCAGAACATTTCAATGAAGGCGGCACGCCGGCGCTACAAGGCCCGGGAGGAGGAGGCCTTGCGCTCGCTGCCCGCCCCCTCCTCCACGGAGCGCGCCAAGCAAAAAAGCAGCCTCTTTAGCAGCGAGGAACCCCCAAGGGTTCTGCCGGTGCGGCGCAGCAGGCAGCCTAGCCCTGAACTCCAGCACGCCACCTCCGACGAAAACCTGTCCAGCAGCACCTGCGAGGGACCCAGCCTCCTGGCCACCTGGACGCGGCACCACAAGCTTATCGGCAAGAACCAAACCCCCCGAGACGCCGACTTTGAGGCACGCCGCAAGAAGAGACGCTCACGCTCTTTTGAGGTCACTGGACAAGCAGTGAGTGGACTCACCATAAACAGACAATTCCTTTCAGTTACTCTGAATACAATTATTTACACTTGACAGTGATTTGGAACACACGTTACTAAACACATGCCATCTAACGGCTAAGAACGTAACATTTTTGTCAGTTATTCATAACTATCACTTCAACTAAACAATAGACAGTTACTTGGAACTCACATTCATCCATCATTTTTTATGATGATGATTATAATTCTTTATGAATCTGGGATAACCCCCTTGAAATGCAAAATGTCATTTGCAAAGGGGTCCCAAATGTTGACTCTTCACCCACTTCTTCCGTCCAGGTGCCTCAAGCCAAAACGAACACGGGTGCAAGGTTACGCCCCTTGGACAGCACGTCAGACGCTCACCTCCACATCAGTGGTCAGTCCCAGGTCCCGTTACTCCGCCCCCAATTCAGAGTAGTCCCGCCTCTTGCCAAAGTCAGAGTAGCAATTGGCAGCCAGCAAGCAGGTACGTCAACGACAACCTTTCCACCACTGTGTTACACCTTCTGGTTCTTAGTTTGAAAGGGGAGACAAAGCATACAGCAAAATGTATTTTTTAAAGAGTTTTGCCTCATTCGTCCTCTGCAGGCCCAAACTCGGAGACCCCCGCACTCCAGGCGAATAACCTGAAGCGCATCCCCTTTCTGCGGCAACCCCAGCCACCCCTCTACATCACTACCACCACCACCACAATGGGGGGCCAGCAGCGACCACGCCGACACTAAGCATTACTTTGACTTGAACACATGCCAGGAAGTCTGGATGATGACCGAGAGATTATGTCATCGTGCCTGCAGACGCCAAAGATCATTACATGTCCAATTTCTGTCTTGTCTTCATGTATAAAATATAGATGTATTTTGCTGTGTGCTTCTTAACTGTTAGAACTGCAGGCCTAACCACTCGACCACCGTGTTGCCTCAGTTATTGTGTTCCTATTTCATTTATTTATTAATTTCATTTTCCTTATTTAACAGTTGCCTTGCTTATATTTGGCATTGACTCGTGGTTTTAATAATTTCTACTTTCTGTGCTTTCTTTTTTTACATATTTTTTATGACTGCTTTGAAATAAATTGAGGATAAAAATCAATTAACATTCTATTTTATTGTCCACCCATCCATTTTCTAATCCGCTTATCTGCACGAGGATCACGGTCGTGCTAGATCTTATCCCAAATATTTACCATAATCATGTATATCAAACGTGTATTTGTTTGTTTATTTTTACTTTATTATTATTTCATTCAGTTATAAATTATCATGTGTGCAAAAAAAAGTATCCGTTTTGTTGCCAGGCAGATGATCTCAACTAATTCTACATGGTAATTTATGAATATGAACACCTATGTGATAAACATTAACAGATGAGATACATAAATAAGTATCGTATATTAATTTTATAAACAGTGAAAAAGTAGGCTGGTTTTCGCAGAGCCGGAAATACGGTCCCCGCCCTTGACCTCAGCTTCTTTTAGCCAATGGCAAGTCAATTTGTAAATGACTGACGACCCTCTCGGCCAATGAGCGCCAGGATTAAGCGTTCCCGGTAGTGGTGCGCGTATAGCTGATTTGCAACCCGCCGAATAGGTAGCAAAGAAGAACGGAAAATGTCGCCTGCCTCGAACAGGACCGTTCTAGGATCAGTGGCTGTTTAAGTGAGAAACCCGGTGAGTGGAACTACCGTCATTCACTGTCACTGTCACCCCTGCTATGGCGATAGCGCTCGTCCCGGTTTGCGTGTCAAATTTGGAAGCACCACACGCCGCTTCGGAGTGGTTCTGTCGGAACCGCAGTACTAAAGAAAACAACACGATGGTGGCAGCCATTTTGAAATGTCTCGAAATAATGAAAAGAAAGCCCACGTTGATCTAATATTAACTTCTTTATTTATTTATTACTCTTCACAGATCAGATTCTAGTGATGTCATACACGTTTAATCTACAGCCAGTGTTGGATCTTGACAATTCATAACAATGTATTCCTATATACACATTATATACCTTAGAGAAAGTGTGAAATATAATGCATTTTGGTAGCACAAATACAGTGGTTAGAGCTTGGAACATTTGTCCGACAATGTTGGCCTTTTCGAAAGGTCACAAGGCAAATCCGTTTCCGCTCGTAATCCAGTTTTACCCATGGTTAGGCACTTCATGTTTTCTTTCTTTTTTTTCTGGTGCGAATTGAGAGTTTGCACATTGAGAATTCTACCAATCTCACCCACCAGCATGGCAGACAAACAAATCTTGATCACATGATCAAAAACTGTCTACATGTTACGAGCTACTAGAATAATGATTGAAAAAATATGTGCTTTGTCTTGTAGGAAGCATCTGCTGTGTAAAAAACGACGCAAACCGTTTAACCACAAGTTACTCCCTATATGATCCACTGATTCAGCGACAAGATGGAGCAGTCTACGGGAGTGGTGGGCCTGGATGCGCAGGGCAATATGCTTTTCACCATGGTGAAGCCAGTCATGGGAATATTTCAGGTGTCCTCAGACCAAACGGTGACCCAGGGAGGGATAAGTCTACAGAGTTTACCTGAAAACACCCTGGTCCTCCCTCCACAACAAGACCAGGTCCCACTGGAGACCACTCAGGTGGAGATGCATGCCATACAGCCTCATCTTCAGCCTCAAATGCAGTTACCTGTCCCGGTACAAACTGAGGAAGCCATCCACAGTCAGGGACTACCACAGAACTCCAATACCACTGCAGAGTTCTCCACACAGATGCCCTTTGCGGAAGTGTCATCACTCCTGGATCCCAACATGAAAGGATCCAAGGCTCGTAAGTATCCACACTCTCGGAATTGAGAGTTTTCGAACAAATTGTAAAGAGCCCTTAGTCACTCACTCCCAATTTCAGGGAAACATCTGATCTCCTACGACGAGATCAAGCGCCGCCTACAGGCTCCGGAGAAGATGTCCCTGCGCTCGTTGGCTGCCTACACGCGAGTCAGCCGAGGTCCAGCTAGCAAGAAGACGCTTCTGGAGTCCCTGAGTGTCCTTGGCCTCGCGCCCAGCACGACAACCTCTGTTTCCTCCTCCTTCTCCAAACTCACTGAAGGTGAAGAGAAAACAGAAAGGGGCTCAAGATCTAAATACTTTGGTAGTTGTTGGGTGGTTTTGGTTAGTTTCTTTAGGACTGCAGCAAGAAAACTATTCTTGTGTCCCTGGAATTGGCTCGGGACATGATTAAGACATGATGAGACATGAATGAAAAAGATCCATCCAGGACATGGAGGAAACACGCCTGATATGTGACCCAGTTGTGTTTCAATGTGTATGTGTTGTCAGGTGACACCAGAGCATTGTGCGACGACATGAAAGATTTCTCACATGATTACATCGATTATGGCAACATGGCGAAACAGCTCATCCCTGACACAAACACCGTCCAACACTGGTCTAAAATTATTGAGACCAAGTACGTACATATTTGCACATACCGGTAGTTTTAAACGGAACAGAAAAGTACTCAAACTCTTTTGTCACCGGGCAGGAATCACCTTGAGGATATGCGGAAATGTTTCAAGGACCCAGCCAACAGCGGAGCCTTCGACAGCGCAACGCACGGCCTTGGTCTGGGAATGCTAGATGTAGCACTGGACATGATCGTCATGGCAATCGAACAGCAGATCCGAATCCTGTCCGGTGCCGCTGCCGCGGAGCCTCCAGAGTCTGGCGCGCCGACGCGGCGCATCGGCCGTCGACAGCGCCGGTGTCACAAGGCGTCCCTCGGCATCAAGGAGCAAGGGAAGGCCATCTCAAAAAGCAAAGGACGAAGCAGAGGGAAGAAGAAGGTGCATCAGGAAAATACAGTCGAAGTGGAGCCTTGTAAGACAGACGACATGCAAGGCAACGTACTAACTCTGGTGTCTGTGGGGTATGAGACCGTTTCCACTGGTCTCGGCGGCTCCAGACCAGCTTGACACGTCACCATGTTTAGTTTGACCAGATTGTGCTCAGGAAGGACCAAAAAGATTCCAGACACGGACATTAATGCGATTTTAAGTAGCAATGGGCAAATGTCTGTTGATGTCAAACAGTAGCCCCTTTCACACTGTCCTTTTTTAACTTTCGGCGTGTGCCATCCTGACGCAAAGCCACTTTTTTTAAACTTGTTTTTTTTTTTTTTTTTTTTTTTTATAAATTGGGGGCTTCGCAGCGACAGTGGGTAAGTATGGGGTATTGGATCTAGCCCGTGCAGTCTGCAGGAAAGGCAAATTACATTACAGCAAAGAATATCTGTAGAATTTTGCTGTTTGTTTACGGTATGTTCAAATCGCTCTGTATTCCATAAAAACCTCAAGAATTGGTAGCAAACCATAAAGAGCTACTTTTAATCACTTTGCTTGATTTTTTTTTGGGTGGGGGGTGAAAAGTGATGCGACCAAGTCAGTGTGCGGCTCCCTCCTCTCACGTTGCCTCAAAGGCTCCAAAGCACCGTGGGAGGTTTTAGGCTGGTCAAAATACCCGCAGCAGCCGAGCCGCTAATACCTGAAGTGTACACGCACAGATGGTGAGAGAGGAGCTTTGAGTGGGGTGAGGATTTGCATTAACAGGACTGAGAGAGCCGGCGCAAATGCCAGATGATTTTCCAGCCTTGACGCCGGGCTGGTAATGCCAAGAGAAAGCAAAGGGATATTGTCGGAATAACAAAAACTCAGGATGGGACATGCCAACATGCCGCTCACATTCAGGTACCAGTGTACCAACAGGGACAAACACAAAACCAGTCGTCTGCAACCCTACACGCCAAACGGTGAGTGTGGTCAATGCTTCTTAACGTTTTGCATTGTAAACAGGACTAATATGAAGGACTCCAAGGAGGTAATTTCACATAAAAGTTGCTCCCCTTTGTTTAGCTTGTGTCTATTCACTAAAGTGACTGGGGTGTTTGCACAGACTATGATCAAGACCTTGTCCTTTACTGCAGCTCTTTTTCTCTTCATGCTTTGTGACCCCCTCCCCACTCCCCCATTTCCTCCCACACCACAGAGAACCTGAACAACGCATTAGGTGCCATCAGGGTGCTGGGTCTCGAGCGGATGGAAGATGAGCTGAAGCCTCACTTGTGCACTGTGCTGGTGAACATTCAGGAGAGGAGTGAGTCTTGACACAAATGTTTGAATTTGAAAGATACTTGCAACATCCTAATCGAAATGGCGCCACCAATGCTCCTCCCTCATCAAGGAGATTGGTCAGTATAAATCACTGGAATGTTACATGGGAAGACGACATAAAAGTATATCCTTGCTTTGTTCAAATAAACAAGAAAACACTTTGGATTGGGGTTTTCAATGTGGCGCCATTGCGTTGATAAGTCGGTCCGCATCTGCCCAGACAGAGGTGCCGCTGAGCAAGTGGTGATCAGCGGCATCCTTCCAGTTCTGGCGTTGTTGCTGAGGGGAAGAGGGCCTCTAGCGCTGCTAACCGTCCAACTGGTGGCTGAACTCGCCAAGGAATGTAAGTCACTGTTCATGAGACTAGCACCAATAGAGTTCAGTACCAAATAGACTGTGCCGAAATCCACATTGAGATGTACCCCTCCCAAATGTCCCGGTGGCATTGGACTGAATCACTTTTATTAACACCTTGCCACCTTTTGTTTCTTGTCTGTCAAGCGGTGATCCGTAAAGGTTTCGGAGACGCCGGCCTGTTTACGGCTCTGCTGTCTGTGCTGACCAGTGCACACCAGGACCTGCTGAGGCATGCAGTCCAGGCCATCACTCGCTTGTCTTATGACAGTTGTGAGTATCAAAACTAAAAAGGACCAAATTGGTTTAAATCACAGAGTTCAGGGTTCACCATCGTGGTGCCTGCGGGCACCAGATAGCCCCCAAGGACAATATCAGTAACCCATTCAATGTTTTACTATTCTCTTGGTATTCAAGAAATGGCTGAAATGTGCATCGCAACTGTGGCTCTCCTTTCTCAAATGCCAGGGCATCACAGAATGTACATGTACTATAAAAACATTAAAATGGTCTATATAAATTGGATATACAGTATTTTCCTATATAGTGGCAACTTCCATGACAAATGGACAGATCTGCGAAATTGCAGTGGCACGAATGATGAATTGCAAAACAGAAGAGGAAAACTGGATCACAGTTCGAAAGTCATTGTGTGTTTTGTGTCTCACTGTCAGGTAAGCATCAGCAGCTGTTACTGCGCAGAGGGGTGGTACCTCGTCTGGTTGCTGTCCTCTTGCGATTCCCCGGCAACGAGGCCTTAGAGGAGTTATGCCTCCGGGCCCTGTGCAACCTCAGCGGCATGAGCATAGTCGAAGATGCCAGCGTGGTGTGGGAGAGGGGCACGTCTGCCCAGCCAGGGGAGTGTATTTTTCGTGGCGTGTCACCACACAAGTGCGGCTTTGTTACTTCGGTGACCGTGGTGCGTGTGTGCCAATGGGCGCCGGCGCAGTACGCCGTCAGTGTGGAGCTTGTCCAACGTTTTTCCACCTCCTTCTTTAACTTACACAGGAGTAAACGGCCCACTCGATGGTTCCCCTTTTTCATCTTTGGGCAATGTTCCAAGATGGCAAACAGGAACAGCCTGAGACGCTCCAGTCTGAAGTCACTGGTCTTCCACACCTTCCTCTGATTGTAACATTCTTGGTGAACTCGGCGCACTTTAACTTTTAGAGACACTTTTTGCTCAAATTGTTTAGTTACTTACTCATAAAGTGGACTCTTTCAACAGTTTACATTGATGTTAAGGCAGCTCACACTCAGTAGTGCCCCAGTCATTTTTTTAATTGTCAATGCTATATTGTTTCAAAAAGCAATGTGTAAAAAAATAATTCTTGCTTGATAAAATAAACAAATTATGTGAGAAAGTGTGGTGGATTTTGTTTAAAAAAAACAGCACACTTCGCAGTCCTAGTCTGGAATTGCAAAATGCATTAAGAATTCAAACTGGACTGTAAATCAGTGGGAGAAAAACCTGTAATTTAATGGGCCATTGGCAGCTTATCTTTTAGATGGGTTCTGTCAGGTAGCCAAAGTTTTATTGGGCTGTATTTACATAGCAAGTTGTAAAAGCTTTTATTCCGAAAATGTAAACCAATTAACTAAATTGGCGACCAAGCTCACTTTACTTCTGGTGTAATTTGTCGTGATAAGCAAAACAAGTTAATAGAGCGCATGCTTTGAGGATGTGTAAAAATCTAGAATACAACCAATTAACATGAACATGCAATTAGTTACGGTATTTCTTATGTTCTGCCAGGTAGGTAAAGGTTTGAGTGGGCTATATGTATAGTTCCGGAAGCTTTTATTTCGAAGACGTAGACGCAACCACTTCCGGGTAAGAGTTAAACTCTTCCGCAGTGCGGTTGTTAGCAAAGCAATTCGAGCTAAATATGCACAAGCTTAACTTACGTGCCAGTAGAAACAGGAACGTTTTTCAATAAGACGACTTTAAAATTCGCTACAGGTTCGATACCAACACACATGAGGTCCATAGTAGCTAGGTTTGTGTGGTCAGTTTGCGGAGACTACCTTGTCCTTCTCCGACAATTTCGCTTACATCATGGTGGTTAAGCCTTAAAGGTAAGGTAACTTAATGTTTGGAAGGCGTTAACTAACGTATTCCGCTCGTTATTAAAAGCCTCAAAACAAAAATAAACTGTGTTTTCAACAGAGTCCGCGGCCCCAATGTCGTGTACGACCAGCGCCGTGGAGTGGGTCGAGTCCACCGGGCAAGTTGTTATCATAGAAGGCTGCTTGCCCGCTGACAGCATCGACACAGCAGGTTCGATACATTTATCATACGTTAAATTTCACAGACTAAATGTTAATAATTGTGTCCACGTCCCATGTTAATTGCATTGAACGCTAGGGTACGCGAAATGAGAAAGAAAGACAGGAACTGAGGGTCAAGTTTTATGATGTAAAAAATAGCTTTAATTCTGGACCCTGATGGTATGAAAGCATGTCACAGGGATGTTCAGACACCCGGGAACAGTTTTAGATTGTCAAAAAAAAGTCGTAGTATGTCTTTTAAACACCATATTGTACCATAGCACTTCTCAACGCAAGTATACTCCGAGTGGCTGTGAGCAGTGTAGAACATACTTAAGAGACACTTAGAACGCGCTACAGTATAATCTTCGACTAATGTGGTTAGATTATTGCAGCTTTTCCATTTACATTCTCTCCCTTTCACCTCTCAGCGATACCACCAATCCAGAAGTTGCTGGTCGGTAATGGAGAGGCAGGAGAAGGTTTTTGTAAGGAAGAACATTTTTAAGCATTGTTGTTCTACCGACTGTCCAAACAGAGACATAAATCCTTTATTTTCTTATCCCCAGGCTGCGACGAATGCCTTGCGCTCTACCAAAACCAGAGCGAAGCCTTCAAGACCGGCGGCCCATCTTTTATCCTCGACTTTCCCACGAGCATGGGCGTCCCCGAGAGGGCGCTCTTGACGTTGCCCTACGGCCTGACGGTGGGCCGCTCCAGTATTCCCGGCGCAGGTGTTGGGGTCATCAATCACGGGCCCGCGCTCGCACCCGGTATGCATTTTGGACCGTTTGAGGGTGAAGAGACGAGTGTGGAGAATGCCATTGAAAGTGACTTTTCCTGGGAGGTAGATGGAGTACTTTTAGCTTTATATAGATAAATGTTTACTCAATGTGTGCCACTTTGAACCATTGTACTGAAGAAATATTCTATTTAATTTGCAGATTTACAAAGGGCAAGATGCTTATGAGTACATTGATGCCTCTGCAGAATCTCTGTCAAATTGGATGAGGTATTGTTTTCATAACCTACTTAAAAACACAAATGTATAAAAAAAATAAATATAAGTTGTAATGTAGCAGTCAAAAATTTTGGGGGAGAAAAACTTCGGGGGGTTTTTTTTTTTGTTTTTTTTTTTCATGAAAAAGTGTTTTTTTTTTTCCTCATAAAATACAACAGAATTGTAATAAGATATGTAATTTTCATTTAAAATAATCAGACTAGTGCCGGGATTGGGAATATTACATTCTGAATAAAATACATTTTCATATGTACGACAGATTGTAGATTACTTATTAATTTATTTTGTCATTTGTGTGATGTGACTTTTTTTCCAGAGTTTCAAATAATCCAAATGTGTGCGTGTTTCTACTCTCAACTTAATTTTCATTTTTATTTTTTTCCATTATTTTTGCTCTCCGGCAGATATGTCAAACGTGCTCGCAGCAGGGATGAGAGCAATTTGCTGGCAGTGCAATACAAAGGCAGCATCCTGTACCACTGCTGCCGCAGTGTCAATGCCGGCGAAGAATTGCTGGTGTGGCCCAGCGGCAAGCTCCTCACACGCTTCAGCGATGCCTGGACGCAAATATGGTTGACCAAGCTTCAGACTGCAGGTGCATTTTATTTTGAATTTAACATAAAGAGATGAGGTATTGTGAAATGTTACAATTATCTTTTTTTTTTAATTATCGTTAATATTTAAATGTTAATTGTAAAATAAACTAACCATTAAATGTACTCTGTTCAAAATTAAATTGAAATTACATATGAAACATAAATATATTTGTTGGAATTTTAAATAACCATTTATGTTTGTCAAGTTCTACATTACAATGTAAGTGTAGATAGAGTCACAATCTGGTATTAATTTTTATTATTAAGAGAAATAGAACGTGGCTGAAGTGGTACCTCCTGGTAACATGTTTTACATTTGCGATTATTATTATATCCATAAAAAATTTAAAAACTACCCACAAAAGTATTTTTTAATGTGAAATTATACCTTAAAAGTATAAAAAAATAAAGGCGAACCATGTTCAAGACTCAGATAGTTTCTGGAACTATATTTTTAATCTTATTGAAATTAAAATCACCAGTAAACTTGCCTTATGTCTTCCTTGTTTTTTTTTTTTTTTTTTTAGCAGAGGGTATGCTGCCTGCGACGTCTCAGGTCTTTGTGTGCGTCCAATGTCAGCTGACCTTCACCACCGAGGCCTTCCTCCAGCGCCACACCGACTGCTTCCACTCAAATCAACAGCTGAAATCCCACCCTGATGAAACCAAGCCAGAAAATCCGACCTCCGATGCCGGAATCTCTGCTCCCGCTCTGACGCTGCTTCCAGACGATGCAGTCATGTTGATAGCCTGCTCCGACTGCGGTAAGACTTTCAAGCAGGCGTCGCACCTGAAGAGACACAAACTGTGTGTGCACAGGAACAGGCGCCCTTACTGCTGCACACTGTGCCGGCGTAGCTTCAGCCAAGCGTCTGGTTTGGTTCGACACCAGGTCGTTCACAGGAAGCCAGGCAGGACAAAAGAGGGAATAAATGCGGCGGAAAATGGCGGCTCCCAAGGAGAGGCTTCGAACAACACATTGGATGTAACGACAAGCGAGCAACTGAGTGATGCAAAGGTTGGGATTGCAGATGAGGTGGGAGAGCAGGAAGTGGAGGAGCAGCCCCACGTTTGCCCCGAGTGCGGCAAAAGTGTCCGTAACAAAGCGCTCCTCAAGAAGCACAAGGCACTGGTGCATGATAAGATTCGCCCGTATGTGTGCAGCCTGTGCAAGCGGTGCTTTGGTCAGTGCAGTGACCTTACCCGCCACCTGCAGCGCCACCGCACGCGGCGCACAGGGCGCTCGAGGGCGCGCCGCGTGTCCGGGGCGCCCGGCGAGATGCCCTTTAGTTGCAGCGAGTGTTCGCTTGCCTTTTCGACTGTGGACCTCCTGCAGCTGCACGTCAGCGGCAGTCACCCGGAGGATATCCGAGAGCAGAATGACCCCGATTCCGTCCCGCAGCCTTCGGAGGCGGCTGTCACGAGGCTTCCCTGTGCGAGGCCACGCCGACACGCCTCCAAATCCAAAATTTCCCCCATCGTCGGTCCCAATCAAACAGCATGTGGCGAAGGCAGTGAGATCCAAGTGAAACCCAAGTTCTTCTCTTGTAACTACTGCAACGAATGCTACGCCGACCCAGAGGAGCTGCGGGCGCACGCGTGCAACCAGCAGCGACACTTGTGCACCCTTTGCGGCAAGAACTTCGGCCAGTCCGTCCTCCTGCGCCGTCACGAGCAGACCGTTCACCAAAGCGAGCCGCCGCACCGTTGCGAGCATTGCGGCAAGGTCTTCGTCGAGTCCGTGGGCCTGCAGCACCATCAGCGCGCAGACAACTGCAGGAAGTACCACTGCACCACCGAGCTTTTCTCCTGCGCCCACTGCCAGTTCTCCTTCACCGCCAAGAGCTTCCTGGCCAAGCACGTTCGCAGGCACCACCCAGCGGAGTACCTGGCTAACAGCCTGGTGTATCAGCCGGAGAAGGAGCAGGACGTCAAGGTGTTCACATGCTCCCGCTGCGAGAAAGGCTACACCAACGCCAAGGCTTTTAAAAGCCACTCGTGCTTTCAACAGGTGAAGGTGCTCTACTTCTGCACCGACTGCGGCAAGGGCTTCGGCAACCACTACACCCTGAAGCAGCACCGGCGCACGCACACGGGCGAGAAGCCCTACGGCTGCCCGCACTGCGCCAAGGGCTTCGCCCACTCAAGCCAGCTCACCGTGCACCTGCGCACGCACACGGGAGAAAAGCCCTACCTGTGCACGCACTGCGGCGAGAGCTTCCGCCAGTCGGGCGACCTGAAGCGGCACGAGCGCAAGCACACGGGCGTGCGGCCCTACAACTGCGAACAATGTTGCAAGAGCTTCAGCCGCCCGCAGAGCCTCAAGGCGCACCACATGCTGCACATGGGACAGCGCATGTTTCCTTGCGACACGTGCGGGAAAAGCTTTTCGAGGAATTATCACCTGCGCAGGCATCACCGGAAAATGCACACCTAACAGAAGACATTTATTTTGACTACGTTCAGCCAGCCGTGGTTTGGCTCTGCTTTTGTTTTGATATTTGTTAAAAATTCAGGTCACTGCATATTCGGAATGGGCAGCATGTTGACCACAGCCACCAATAGCGCTCTTGAGTCTGTCTCCAATGAGTTTGCTGTGATTTTCAACAAGTATGCGGTAAGAGTTCATCAGATCTGCTGCGGCATCCAGGTAATCCAGTTACATTTAATTGGTCTGAAAATTATTTAATTGCTGCAAGTAATGTTTCTTTCATCTATCTGTGTGAGCAGTGTATAGTGACAAGCGGAAAAATGATGCTCTTCTGCTAGATTCGTGTGTACATAATTCATCCGGTTGATGTGCAATGTCATGTGACCTTGTAACATGATGAACCTGACCTCGCCGGCTGTTCAGACAAAAGCTTAATAAATATATCTTTGATTTCTACAGATACTGTATGATATTATAAGTTATATAAAAAAGATCTCAGCGGACACCACCAATTATTTCCCTTCTGCATTCTAGTAGAATTGCATTTCATTCTGCCTGCCGCAGCTAGGTGAACTACATCCTCGCAGACCTCCGCCATCAGGTAACATTGTTCTGTTCAATACATGCTGCTGCACTCGTTTACATTTGAAAAATACCGGTAATTTTCTTGGATCAACCAAATGGCCACCCCGAGTGCATAGTTTTTTTAAAAGTTGAATTAAAAAAAAAACAAGCACTTTGTCCACCACTATTGACCATTTAATCCACAAAACACACAATGCCAAGCATGTGCACTGTACAAGCCTTATTATTATTATTATTATTATTAGGAAAAAATACTCACAACCGTGCCTGTTTTTCTTCATTTTTGTCATCTGGATATATTACTTTTTTTTTTTGTTTCGTTTTTACATAACACACCATTTTCGCTCACATGTCTGTTATAAATACGAAGTTAAAATAGAAGCTGAGCTCTACAAAGATGGTGGTGGCTGCGCGACACATGCGTGCGCCGTTCAATTCGGTGTGTGTCTGTATGTGTGCGTGTGTTTTCTTTCTTCTCCTCGTTGTGTTGCAGCTGCTGGTTCCAGACTGTTAAATGTCCTCTGCTGGCACTGGCATCTCCGGTTAGTAGTCATGAATGAACGGAGTATTCATGAGTCTTACGAGTGTAAAAAGAAGAATAATAAAATAAAATGCACACAACACTTTTAGGCAGCAGGTGGTTGCCACAGTAACAATCAGTCCGGTTTCTGATCCCCTGGCAAAGCACCTCAGTTGTCAATATCACATCAAATTTACAACAACCCTCCTCTATCTTAATTAGAGTTTACATGTGTTAAATGTTTTTGACACGTATTAAAAACTCTTGTTGTTAACCCACACCCATACAGTAGTCACGTCTGTACACGCTGGAAAAAGTCACCAAACTAGAAAAAGGAAGTTGTTTTTGTTTGGCAATTGAGGGGGAGGGGTCGGGGGGCGACAGCGTGACATGTCACAAAAATACCAGATTCAGGGATTAAATACTCTCCAGGTGTGAAAGATGTGTTCAGCATAGAGAGACGAAAGATACCCTGCTGCTCCTTGTTGTGCTCTCCTTGCTCATTCCCAAAGGCTTCTTATAAAGGTTCCGATTTCAGCTCTTCCACGCGGCACTCTAGGTCAGCCACCTGCAACCGAGCATAGAAGAATGCCATCAATTGGTCACGTGCATGCCCAAACAACAGGTGGGGAAATCCCTTGACCAAGCGTGCCGTGCAATTATTTTACTGTTTGGATTATTTCTAGTTATTCCGTATTTCTGTTCTGTGAATTGGAATTGCCATTGCATTGATTGCCAGTGCATTTTTGTTCAGATTAAGTATATTATTGGTAGTACAGTAATGTCTGTTTGGTGTCATTGCCCTTTGAAATCCCCTTTTCAGACCACTAGAGGGCGCAACGGTCGAGCACCCAGTATTACTTTCAGGTTACCTCGTTTATTACATTTTTAGAGCATCCGTAATGTAAAGTACAAGTGTGTGTTGTAATTATTAGTCTTTCAACAATTTAAAAAAAAACAGAACCTCATGAGTGCCAATTTAGGACGTTCTGACTGATCTTTTAAGGACCACAAAATTTCGCGTTGTCGAAACACAAACTACCAAGTATTTTAGTTGATATACAAGCAGACCATGACGCTCGACGTGCACTTTAATCCTAACCCACACCCAATTGGATTACATTTTCTCTTTGTGTACCGTAATCTTTCTGACTAACCTGTTCCTGCAGCTGACCCGACTCCTCTTTGAGGAGCGATGCCTCGGCTCCGACTTGTGCGCATCGCTGCGTCTCCTTCTTCAGGTATTCAATTTCCCTGGAGAACGACCCGAGGATGCATCAGCGTTTACAAAGAAAGAGTAAAGAGTGATCCACATCGGTCTTACTTTTGCTGGTATTCCTTGATGAGCCGCTTGGCCTTGCTGTACTTGCGCTCCAGTGCCTGATACTGCGCCTGCGTCTCCTTCAGGTGCTCGTCCACTGCCTGGCACAAGCTTTGCGCCTCCATCCAGTATCCCTCCAGCTTCTCCATGCGCTCCTTGTTCTCCTGCAGGGTCTGCTCCAGCTGCGCCTTGTCCATGCGCCAGCGTTGCTTATCCTGCTCGGCTTGGTGCAGCTGTGAGGGCAAAAAAAAAAAAAAAAATTCCTTATGAAGAAAAAAAAACAACATTGGAGAGGAACTGAGATGTTTCTGCGGGTGATTCCAGCGTACCTTCCTCTTCAGCTGCTGGATCTCTGCCTGAGTCACGGCATGCTTAATTTGGAGCTGAATGGGAGAACATCAAGTAAGGGGATATACGCTCTCAGCCATTTGAACCGTGTTATGTTGAATACCGTTGTGCAAAGTGGCAGTTTATATGAATAATTAGCCCCTCACTAATTCTATGACCCGTGTGTTTGCATGAGATGCAGCATGCTGTTTTTTTAGGGGCGACAGGATTATTTCTAGTCCTGTTTTTGTGAAAAGTGGCAGCTCTCATAAATTGGCTAGATGGCTTATTGTGTTAAGTATGCGTGTTGTGGACTTTTTGGACGGAATTCTATTGTACATGGTCGCGCTTTTCATGAAGAATTGGCAAGTAGAGAATCAGTCGCATTCGCACTTTGTGTACACACCTCTTTGTACTTATGGGCCAGTTTTTCGGGGTCCGTCTCCAGCGGCGACAGGTCCTCGTTCTCCGCCAAGTCAAACACTTCAATGGCGCCCGTGTACTGCGGACTGACGTCTTCGTCCTCGTCCTCCTCTTCATCTGTGCCGTATTCGCCTCCCTACAGAGAAGAGAGCGGTGAGAACCTCAATGCACATCAAAATGTACTCTTTTCTTAGGTACACCACATGACCAAAAAAAAAATCTATATATCTATTATACACTGATTTACGTTATTTTTTTTATACTAATTGACATTTTACGACAAGTTACTATTGTATACTGAAGTAAAGCTTCTCATCAAAAATACTAAATTTTTCTGTGAAATTTGGGTTGGCCCAGCTGACTGCTGGGCAAAAGTTGGACTGCTCGGCAGTCAATCGCAGGACCAGAGATACGTTATTTGTTGTAAAATAACTAAGTTTTTGAAACAATACAGTGGAAATAATTGAATGTAAATAATCACTGTGTTCATTTGTTCAAAACGAACATGAAAAACAGATGCAATACGGTAGATAGCCAGTAGATGGTGCAAAAGCACCATTTCAATTCGACTTCATTGGCTCACGATATGTTCCACCCTTTTTTGATGCTTTTCAAGAACCACCCTCTCTCGATGAATGGAGTCACTTCCTGTGATTGTCGCCAATGGAAAAGGTCGTTTCCGCGCACGTGCAGCACCGAAGCAACCGTTTGAGAGCTACAAGCTAATCCAAGAATCCATTTTGCAGTCATCATGTTACCATGGCGATGACAAGTGAGGTACATCCGCAGAAGGCTCTTTTCGAACCGTTCGGTGGGGTTGTTTTGCAAAATGAGATGCTTATAGTCTGACCGGCACAATAATAAACACCAGGTACAATTTTTGTTTTGCTGGATGACTTTCATTCGGTTGTGAAGGTGTGCCGAATGTTTTGACCGCTGCGGCCTTAAAAATACACACAAATGCATCTATTCTGAAAGTGGAAGTAATCCTGGCTAAAATATTGATGAGGCAACCCAGCTGAGAAGGCAGGCAGAATTCCGAGTCAGTGGGGGAGGGAAGGCGGGGGGCTGAGAAATATGGATTACTCAGCGTTTCCCCAGCACAGCACGACCGCAACCCTGCCACACATTCCACAATAACAAGCCGTGCACTTTTATTCCACCCCCCCCCCCCCCCCAAAAAAAAATGGACAGACCTCATGCTCTTCCATGTACTGGTTGTAGCGCTGTTCCAGCATCTCGCGTTGCCAGCGTTCCTGCTCCAGCGTCTGCTGGATGAGCTGCGCCACCTCGCTCTGCTCACCTGGCTTCTCACGCCCGATGAAGAACCTGCACAGTACAATAATTAGGTCAATAATAATAATACTCAAAGCTAAAATTGCGTTACAATTGGGAAGGATCTGACAAGCATATTTCCTGACATTGAGAAAAACACGCTCGCAGCTGTCTTCAGGCCTAGACTCATCAAAAATGTCAAATATTGATAAAACAAGAAGTTGTAGCGTCCATTGACGAGTACAGAGATTGGTTCAATTCTCCTGTCCCATTATGATCCACTTCAATTCCACGCGCCTTGTAAATTTTATGTTAAATGTTCTGTCAAGCACTTTGTTACAGCTGCAGCTGTTATGAAGATGTAAAATCGTGAGGATGGGAAATGGCCAACGTGACCCACAAAATTGCTGTGTCTTTTTAAACCTGCCCTTTTTGACACTAGTTTTTTAGGATACCCATGATAGACACGCCTACTAAATTCTCTGTTGGTAAGTCCAACTGAACTGAATTTTCAAACATTTCTTGAGTGTGGGATTTTACGGCAAGTCATCACACTTCGCCACCATGCTTCTGGGAAATGATGAAAACATTTTTTTTTCACAATGTAAGTCACTCGTGTCGAGTATATGTGGTTTAAATTTGGCAGCAGTCCCACAAAACCTCGAGGATGAATTTGTCTTTGAAGAATAGCTGGGAGTAAATTGCCACGTAACCTTAAAATGGCGACTGCAAAGCAAAATGACAGACTTCCTGCGTCTTTTTGGGGCCGGGGGGGTCCGCTGATGATTTTCAAAACATTTCAAGAGGGGGGCACTAGGTTTTGAAGGGGTAAAGCTCTCAATATGTCAACTTATTTGGCCTAAGAAAAACAACAAAGACGAAAAAACAAACACATTTTAATTATGTATCCCCTTTCTCTTTCAGCTCAGTCCATTACAGCGACTACAAAGCAAACAAAAACTCTTTAATTAAAGAGCAGCGTGAAGACAGCGTGAATCGTGAAGCCTTTCAATTTTCGAGTAATTAAATGTGCAAACTTCCTGATGTCTTTCAGCCTGAGCGTGTGTGTGTGGTTTTTTTTTTAAATGATAATCCATAATGCATGAGCTCCCTGTGACAGCCTTTGATCTTCCCAAATCACAGCGAGAGCATCTGAACTCCATTATGACGCATCGCCATTATCTCAAAAGAGCCGCTAATGTGGCGCCGTGTGATGCATTTAAGGCCACGAGATGAAGTTTAAATGCAAAAAAACAAACTGGCACATTGTAGCAAGCATTTGTACTTACTGTCTGCATCCTGTTACTCAATAATATACTGCTTGTTTCTTTCAAAAATACTGTCGATTTGAAGGTGTCATTTGTCGTCTTACTTGACAGTTCCTGACGTGTTCCTTAGGACAGAGGCGGCAAAATTCTGGGTGACCCCCACCAAACTCGTCCCGTCCACCTCCACGATCAGATCGTTGACCTGGATCCTGCACGCAGCACCACAACGAGCGATGTCACCACCTACAAGCACTTCCTGTAGGTATACTTCTGTCCCATAGATTGTACACAGCATCGCTAAGGACGCATTCGAAAGTAGCGTCATTGATTCTTTGATGAGGTGGCACGAAAACACGCACCTGCCGTCGCGATGCGCCGCTCCCCCCTCGGTAACGGTTTTGACGAAGATGCCAAGCTTTTCCAGGCCCATGTCGGCCCCAGCGCCCATCCCGATGATGCTGATGCCCAGGCCGTCCTCGTCTGGGAGTCAAGACAAGCCAACTTCGTTTAAAGGTATGCTGCTAAGTGACTTAAAATTTATGTCAGATCTGAGTCAAATCTATCTGATTATTTTGAGGGATTTTTTTTTTTTTTACTCACACTAAAACCAACCATACATAAATATATATTATTATTATGATACCTGGTAGCAATTTGTAATCTTACACAAATAGAGTTAAATAAAGATGTATGAGACTAAAGTTGTATTTTAAGGCAAATCGGCCAAATGAGATTAAATTTTTGAAATAAAAAAAATAAAATAAAAGCAGCAATCCTGCAAGAAATATGTTTAGAGAGAAATAATGAGAATCTTACGACGAGTAATATATTTTTGCTAAAGGTAAAAGGCTTCCATCAGTCTTGTTTTTGAGTGAAATTTCAAAGGATGGAAAGATTATCATCATTTTTATAGGAGAAAATTAAACAATTTTACGAGCATAGTTCTATATTTTCTTTTTGACAAAGTCTTAATCGTACGACTATTGTCATATTTTTGAAAGAAGGAAAAAAGTGCGATACCTGTAAAACATGAAGTTAAATATTAAAAACAGCAAAAACAAATTGTGATCAAGTTGCCCTTTTGGAAAGAGTTGGTGTAATCCTATGAAAATAGTTGTACAGACATTAAAAGAAGACACTCATATAAAAAAAAAAATCTCGCTGTTGAGAAAATAAATTTCAACAAAAATAGGTGTCGACTTTTTTTTTTTTAAAGTATTAATAGTCCATGAAAAAAAAATAACATTATTGAAAACTATTTTGCTTTTTACC
This sequence comes from Hippocampus comes, assembly GCF_001891065.2. Classification (NCBI taxonomy): domain Eukaryota; kingdom Metazoa; phylum Chordata; class Actinopteri; order Syngnathiformes; family Syngnathidae; genus Hippocampus; species Hippocampus comes. The sequence continues at coordinate 908,803 of NW_017805118.1, read as the reverse complement.
TTGAAAAATGACTTCACTCTTGGTGGTGAGAGACATTAAAAGAAGACACTCATATAAAAAAAAAAATCTCGCTGTTGAGAAAATAAATTTCAACAAAAATAGGTGTCGACTTTTTTTTTTTAAAGTATTAATAGTCCATGAAAAAAAAATAACATTATTGAAAACTATTTTGCTTTTTACCTTGAAAAATGACTTCACTCTTGGTGGTGAGAGGAAGAGATATGAACCAAAAGCTTTTCAGTCACACATAGCAATCATATATGCTGAACCATGTTTGCGCTTATAAATATAGTCTCTTATAAATATATGTATAGCTCTTCATGTTAAAAGCGATGTTGGAGGTCAGGCTCCTAGAGGAAGGGCGCAGGTTAAGGCTTTGCCGGTAAAATGCTTGGCTGCACGAGGAGGCCACAATATTGGGAACGGCTCGCGGCGCGGTGATATGTGTCTCGCATTGGCGCTGACGGCTCACCTTTCTCCAGCTCCACGGGGAACAGATCCAGCCGCTCCACCCTCTTCTCCAGCTCATACTCGGCGGATGCCGCCATCGGGTCCACGTCTTCGTTGCGCCTGTCGTAGTCCTCGTTGGGGTAGGTGGCGAACACCTGCACCACACACACAAACATGCTGCACTTTAGATTCAATTTAGACCGCTCGAGCTTGAATCACGAACCCCTCTCAGGTTGCATGTCAAGCTTTTTGCCCATCACTGATGTTCTGTTTAAATGGTACCAACCCAGAATACGGGATAGGGAGGAGGTTTAAAGGTACAAGGTACAAACGAGTGGTAGGGGCTGCGGATTCATCAAAATTAGTGACACATTCTAGTTTATTTGTCAGGGTAATTTTTTTTTCTTTGCGCCTTCCTTACTTCAAAATGTGTCTTCTCTGATGTGCACTGCTTACACTCTAACAACATCGTTGCAAAAGAGAAGTGCAAGTTTACAAAAGCACACTCGATTTGGTTGTTGTATTTAGGGAATTTTTCTGGCCGCTCTCTATTATTTTTTTTTTTTTTTAATGTGAGAAGCTACTGTTAGTTGAATTCCTAAAACAGACAAAAGTGGCATCATTTTGACACAGGTTTGACAAAAAAGGCACACGGTGGAATGGAATCGCAGTTTATCGCACATATGATGCATATTTAGATCCTGTTAATGTGTGGAAAAAGTAAACAAGCAATGCAAGAAAGGTCAAAAACTTCACACCCTTGTCATTTTAAAAGTGAATATGTTGGTCAGGTGAGGTCTAAAGCTGCTTCAAAAACACACAGAGGAGGCCACGACTTCTTTTTAACAGTGTGGTCGTTTACGTAAACATCTCCAGCATACTAATGGAGGCCTCCCGCAGCTGCGCACACACACACACACACACACACACACACACACTCACTCTCTGGAGGTGATTATGCCTGCAGCACTTTGCATGGTCGAGTCACACCGACTCAAGCGCTCGCGATTGGAGGGAATCTCGTTTTTTTTCCCCTTAACAAACATTTTCTTCTTCTCACTGCGGAGACATTTTCACACTTTAGTGTTCACTTTGTTTGCGCATCTCCCTCTCATGTTTTGAAGTCGCGTCTATCTGAGTTGCATAGCTTTTCTTCTTCTCCATAGCAACGCTTGCAAACTCGTCAGATTTGACAGCAGCCCCCACCCGTCCGTGGCCCTCTCCTTTCAGAGATTTACAGTATGATTGCATTTGCATGCATCGCTGAACACTCAACAAGGCTTTGCTTCTTCATTTAAATCTCCCCTTAACCCCAAGAAAAGCCTCTGAGGGGGCTCGGCGAGGTGTGTATTTCTCAATACTTCCTACGGTGCCCTAAATCGACACTTGATGTGTGCAGAAACACGTGTGGCATGATGTAGATTAGAAATGAAATAATGATATAAATAATTTTTTTTAAATTATAATCCAGGACTGCCAAGCAAACTACAATGAAAATCTCAGACATCAATCTATCCATCATGGCCTCAAGAGAATCACGTGAGTAGGAGCCTACAGTATCTCCAATGACTCTCAGAGGCGGGGGAAAACAGTAAATCGAATTGTCACAATACTCCTGATAAACGTGCGTGGAAGATAACTTTGTCAGCAACCAAAAAATTCAAGTTTAAAAAAAATAAAAGAAAATCTGCTAATTTAGTGGCCACACGTGCGACTGGATGAAAAATTGACTTGCATTGTCTCACATTTTAGGAGCAAAACGCCACCATTTAGGGCCAGTCTATAATATTTAATTGACTAAAAATTTTAGCCCAAGTGAAGCCACAATGGATAGACACGCACTGAGATTTTTGATTTAGGTTACCTTTGTATTTAGCGGGATTAGACGCATGTGGATTACCCACGCACACACACTATACTGTGCATCAATAACATTCATCCACTCAGTGACCTTGTGGCTGGAGGCGGCCTGATTCAAGATGATACTTGTGCGCTAATGGTTTTGCACGGTGGCGTTCTATGCATCTGACATACATCGTCACACTTTCACCTCAGCCTGCAGACATGTTGTTGTGCGTAGAAGACAAACAGTGGGATTAGAGGCGGGCTGATGCTGCTGATAAAGGGCGGGGGATGCGTGTGCCAAAGAAGGGCGCCGTTCCAGTTGTGACAGATAGTAGGTCAGAGGAGCCAACAGATGGCCGGGAAACTCCCTCCACCCCCCCCCCCCCTCCCTCTGCGGCATGGGATGTCCTAGAAATGCAGCTAGCCACAGACGCCAACCAGCTGAGTGTGTGTATGTGTTACTAAGGACCGTTAATGGCATGCAAACGACAACCAACAATTGAATTGATATGACAAAAGGGCGCCGAAATGGGTCTGAAGGCCTCCAACCCCCGCTCGTCGCAACATCGACTCATGCATCGTCGCTACCATGATACACTGACCCCTTTGAGCTACTTACTGTGGTTAGTAGTGAGCTTTTTTTTCTAGTTGACCAATGACATCAGAAAATCCAGGCGGGGGGCACCCTGACCCGGTTGCCAGCCAATCGCAAATGGAGGCGCAACACATGTAGACAAATAATAAAGCGGCATACACTGGCATGTAGTATTCATCCGCTCTTCCGGAGGACTGTTTTGATGTATTACATTCATGTATATCCGTCTGCCTCTTCTGAATGTTATTTATTTTTGGGGGGTTGGGCTTTAGACTCTGAAATTCTGTAGCCATCAGCTCATGACCAGCCAACTGCTTAAAAAAGTTTTTACAAAAAAAAAAAAAAGAGACTTTTGACCGACTTTGTCAGATTGCGTGTTGACTTGATTCTTCAACGTCCGAATCTGATCATTTTCTCATATCATTTTCGTGAGTGTGCTAGTGAAACTGGGGAGTCACTTCCTCTACAACCTTCTCTGCCCACAGAAATTGATGCGCTCGCTTCCTTGTGGACTCACCAAATAACGTCTATATTTGGATCGAGCCAACGGGTGCTCGGCATCAGAAATAGATGCAACTTGCTCTCTGATCGCTCCGTCATTGTCAAACTCTGACAGGTGAATTTGCCGTCAATGAGGACGAATGAAAACACCAATTAGATGGTTTTTCGTTGCACTTGTCTGGAAGAAGTTAATCACTTCACAATCCAAGCATGTCGGGCATCGTCGCCAAAGCAGTCTAGAATCTGGGCTTAATTCACAGCCCAGATGTAGAACACGCAGATAAAATAATGGTCAACTGCACGGCATCCGTGTTCATCTGCTTTGGCAGGCCAGTCGCTGGTCAGCGGGCGTTTGGCGGCTTATAGCGATGACCTCGTGAGAGGGATGTGGCAGCAGAATAACAAGGTCACCCACAGAGGCCGGAATTATGCCGCCATCCTGATGGCGTGGCACTCAGACAACGGCTAATATGTATGTAGCCTTTTTTTCATGCAGATCTTAAGTATTTGTTGAACTTGACAAACAGAGGGGGGGAAAAAATAATCTAAATAAATGAATAACTGATTTCGCAGGAGCTAATATCAACCGATTCAATAGGCCAGGCCCTACTTTTGACCTTGACATGGGCTTCAAAGTCATTCATATTTCTCTGAGGTTGCCTTGCCTCAACTGTTCAACGATACAAGAGAAAAGACCAAAGCAGTAGAACCGACATTTATCAGCCTGTGTGTTTCACACGGAACCCAACGAAGTGGGATCTTGCCTTGTCGAGTTTGTCGCAATCAAAACAACAACGGTGCACCTGAGCCCTGTTGATTTTGCACTTTGCCGTCCCGACTTCCTACTTTATATTTATAATACATCACGTTTCACATTTTTATTTCACTCAATTGGTACTCATGCGTGACACGCCCTTGACTGCCCATCCTGTACATAATCCAGTGGTTCTGCAGATTAGCAATAACAACCATCGTTTTGCCGATGTTGTCATGTGGACGTGAAACTTGACAAAATTGCAAATAGTAAATTGGGGTCAGCATATCCCAAGTAGCCCCTTTGACAGTTTCAGTCCATTTGGTGTGTCGTGGATGTAGCAATCGAATTTTCATTTCACACTGAACCCACTGAAATGCGACGTTTAACGCGCAGGCGTTTGCTTAGCTAACAGCTTCCCGCTAGCACAACTTCACAGCTTTGACAATCGGTGTGAAAGGGGCGAACAAGTAATAGCTGAATGTTGACCACAACATTTACAGAGCACGCTTCTTTTATGTTTGAAATATTCCAACACATTTGATCTCCGTCCCGTCGTCATCATTCGAAACACACTCGCGTTTAAGTTTGTTTTGGCTGAGCAACATTGAACAGGTGGCATGTCTATTTTTTTTTTTTTTTTTTTTTGCATTAGTGCTGGTGGGTGCACAGCAGAGGCAAGAGGTAACAGATCCTTTGAGGTCGAGGACTTTTCACATAGATAAACAGCAAGGTCACTCTGCCCCTCTCTTTTCTTTCAGTCCCGCAGTGATGCGTCGGCGGAATGTGTGTGTGTGTGAGAGCCCACTCATTCGGGTGTCTGCCATCAGCCAACTTATGTAACAACTCTTTTTTTTTTTTTTTTGGTTGTTGTTGTTTTTTTGTTGTTTGTTTTTAATTTGGCTTAATAGTGTGGTAGGCAGCATGTCGGGTCTCGCAGTGCAGAAGCCCCACGGTTTGATTCCGGGATCCAGGCCTTCCTGTGTGGAGTTGGCATGTTCAAATGCAGTGGTCTGATCTTGATGTTTTGATTGTAACATACACTCTTAAGTTCTAGGCTCTAAAATGTTGTTGAGTATGTAACCATTTATCCAAAACGATACCTTTTTTGATCAGTTTTCAATGAATTGATTGTTTATACCAACGATGGGCCATAGAAATGGCATACATATCAGTAAGAATTAGGGAAAAAAAAAACTAGAATATACTTTGACGTAATGTTACATTTGTTTTTGTTTTTTTGCGCAATGACATGGCTTCGGTGGTCAAGACAGTGCCAGGCCAAATCCACCACAAAACAGTGTCATCATCCAGCGAGGAGTCAACATTAAGCCAAAGCAAACGAGCCGAACGAGACGTTAGTGGCGGCGTTTCTATTTTTATAAACGGCAACAACAACGGCAGACTGATGACAGCGAACAAGCAAAAAGAATAAGCACACAGAGATGGCGAGCAAGAGAATCGAGTATGAACCTGAACATACTACCCCCTTCCCACCTCATAATTTTCTTTTTTTTTCCCCCCTCTCCAACTCATAAGCAACTAACTGCCATCACAGCAAAAAGCCCCAATTGTGGCTGCTAACGACAGGAAGTGGGCGCTAAAAATGGGTATTTCCTGTTTGGCAAGAGACAGAGAAGTGACTTTGCAACGCTAACGCGGACACGTGACATTTGAGTGGCCTAATGGCCTCCCCTCTTTGTTCCCCTCTACCCCAACCCCTTGACCCTGATGCTCCTTGACAGGCTCACCCCCCCTCCCCCCCACCCACACTACATCAATCTCCATTACAAAGGTCTCTGTGAGGTACAGCGTGAAGAAAGAGAAGCGCTTCCCATCATCAAAAGACATTTCGGGGTCAACACTGACATGTCAATCATATGTAGCGGCTCACTACACTCACCACATTATTAGGTACACATGCACAATGACAATGAAAACATGCAAAGTGTCAACAGCGTAAGCCGTTTACTACAGTATACTATATTAGTAAAATAGTCTTTATCTCGAGATAAATGCATGCCGCTTCGCCGGGTAGAGGGGGTGCTATCACGTGTGACGTCCACCATATGAACCCCAAGGTCACAGCAAGATAACGGCCTAGCTCAAGTCGCCTATCTAATCATATAAGAGTCCTAATCTTACAATCCCCCCTGTGTGAGTGACCTTTAGGGTCACTCAACTAAAACTCGAGCTTTTGAAAAAAAATATGTTTCTCCCTCTGTTCAGTTAAGACCGTGAAGTTAGACACTGTCAGATGGGCCAGGCAGTCCCCCCCCCCCCCCCCCCCCCCCCCCCCCCCCCCGCC
>NW_017805118.1:867968-901891 GCF_001891065.2 Hippocampus comes | reverse complement strand
CTGTCGCTTCGCGAAGCAAAAAACTGTCATGGAGTGCCGGGATTTGCAAGCAAGGCCTGAACCCCCCACTCCCCTCCTCCTAAGGCCAGATGAGAGTAAGGACCATGTTGGACAGATCAGACCTTCTTCTGCTGATGAGCTGATGATCATGGTGAAGCTGGGAAACATCTAAGACATGCAAGACCCTTGAGGACCTTGAGACCAATGACTTATACGGTTCTGCCAATGAAGAGCAAATGCCATCATTGACTCACCTTGATGGGCTCGGCACTGAAGCGGATTTTCCTTGACGGGGGCGGTTCCTCCTCTATGGGGAGCCCAGCAATCTCGACACAACTGGACTCGGCCTCGTAGCGGTCATCGTCATCGTCCTCCTCCTGGCTATCTCCGCCGTCTCTCAGCGTCCGGCCGTCCTCACCCGCCGCCTTCAGCCCCATAGAAATGGCATCTCCGTTCTCGAAGTGCGCCACCATGCTGGACTCCTCAAGATGTTCGGCCTTGGCCTCCACGCCAGCATCGGACACGGTCTTCGCTCTGTGTTGCTCCGCCTCTGGCTTTTGACCCCCGTTTATGGTCTCGGTCGGACCGGCCCCCCTGCGGAGGCTCCTCGCAGGCCCCTCTTGGTCCTGCTGACCGGCAAAGTCATCCCCCTGATTGCTGGACGCCAAGGCGCTTGCCCTTTTGGTGATTATTTTGGAGTTCAACACGCCCACCTTGGTGCTGACCCCTCTGGAGGGGAGCGGCGGCGTAGATGAGAGCCGGTTGAGGTTATTCCGAAGCTCGGCTGCCCGTTCAAAGACAGCACTGAGCTGGCTGACGGTGGGGGACACGGCCTCGCTAGCATCCAGGCTGTCCAGGGACTCTGTGCTGCCGTTGAAGCGGGCCATCATGTCTAGCCTACCCTCCTGTAGGCCCGGGGTCTTGTCTGCTTTGAGCAGAACCCTGGTGGTGGCCAGCTTCTCTTGCTACTCTTGCTGCAGCTGCTGCTGCTGCTGCTGCTGCTGCTGCTCGAAAATGCGGCGCGTCTCTTGCAGCTTGGAGTAGCTGGGCGACGAAGCTCGCTGGTGGCCATTCTCGGGCTTGGTGTCAAACTTGCTGACGCGTTCAGATACTGTAGAGCCGAGCTTGAGCAGCGCACTATGGTCCACGTTCTCGTTCAGGCTACCGGCCCTGGGGAGGGAGAGGCGCACAGCTTTGTCCCCTCCCTTGGCACCCTCCTCGGTCTCTGTGTCGGCTGTGGTGGTCTGCAGCTGCTGGAACATGTTCTTAATGCGGTGAACGTTGGAGCCGTACCGACGACCCCGAGGGCCGTCCTGCACGTCGCCATTGACTGCGTTGTCGGCGACGGGTTTGAGGGCCTGCATCCCCGCCTCATATGCGCTCCTGTGCGGGGATGGGCTCCTGAGCGTGGAGCCGGCGCTCTTGGGGGTGGGTTCCGTCTTCATCATGGTGGCTCGCTCAGGCGTCGCGACGGATGCTCTGCGACGGCATGTCTTCCCTCGCCCCCACTGGCAAAGCTTTCTTATCCCCCGGCGGCCGGTTGATGCGCTCAGGCTAGCGGGGCAGGTGGATCGAGACAAAAACAACAGATCGCATTAAAGGCCTGCATGCACCTCGCTGCAGCTCTGATGCACTGCTATGGAGAGAGTGGGCACGATGCATCTGTCATTAGCTTGCGCGAAATTGCAATGGTGACACTTGCGCGATTGTCGCGATCCTTAAAATGACAATTGAACGCAGAAAGTAGAGCAGCGATGAGATACGGCGGCTTTAGCGCGGCTGACGACAGATTGCTTACATTTTAATCCCTTTTTAAAGGCAGCATCATTTCGATCTCCTCATGCGGCGAGCAGCAGATTTCTGCCTGGTCCTCCTCCGTGAGCGGAGAGCCGCTGTTGCATGGGGGAGAGGGATCCGCTGGGTCCTAGCACCGTTGACGAAACATGCTTATTTCACACTGACGCATAGTACAATTTTTTTGTTTGTTTTCTTCTTTCGTTTATTTGTCACTAAGCTTCAAATGACTCATTTGTGGTGTTAAAGAATTTCTAAATTTAAAATGGATCACATGAACAATTCCCCTCATTAGTGTCAACCTTGGCGTTGAAAACGCAAAAGTTGCACACTTTGAAAATAATTTATTCAAATTTTTTTGCCAATCTGCGTTTTCAAAATGTGACTCGTTTGAAAGCTAGCGAGTGGTAGAGTGTGAAATAGGTGAGGTACTTGACGCCATTTAAATTTTGTGGCAATGGGAGGCCACCAAATTCACCAACTTCACTTTAAAAGACCATAATTGCCCTTTCTGGCCTCTAGGTGGCAATGTTGTCCAGATTTTTCAAGCGTGAATCCACTGGTTTTCTTACTCATATACACTAAAAATCAGATTTTATTGTTCTCCCATTGCCACAAGAGTCTCTGAATTATTCAAATTTTTGCCAATCATTTTTTTTTTTTACAAAATTTGGTCTCATTTGAAATTGAACGAATTGTAGAGTGTGAAACACTTGAGAAACTCCACACCATTTTAATTTTGTGACAATGGCACACCACCAAAATTACAAATTTTCCAAATATAAAATTGTATGTCTTAACTATTTGTTTTCAAGCTCATTACCAGACAGAAATGTGCCGCCTGTCTGGATGTCATTGGGAGGCGGGAGTGACCAAAATAACCCTGGCCAGTCTTTCTTACTGTGCACTTGCAGCTGTCAGTCACAGGCCAAAACAAGATGGCAGGGTGCAGGAGCTGGTTTCTCTTTTTAACAGGCAAGTTTTTTCTTTCCTATAACGTGTACCACCCATCGCTGTGCTACCTTGTTTATTTCACTCACGTCAGGTTTTCTGTTTTATTTGAACATGCAACAGTTGTGAGCGTGGCTCACGCGGAGATCAAATTCAACATCCCGGCAGGGAAGTTTTTCTCCTACGAGTTGATGAGGGAGACGTTCCAGAGTGACTTTGAGCCACTGTCCCAGCTCTACCGTAAGAACGCGCCCTGTGTTTTGGTGTGCCCAATGTTGTGTCCGAGTGAGCAAGTTTTTGTACTGTTATGTTGTTTTTTTAATTGTGCACAGTGGGGCACCTGTATGACGACCCGATGGTGTTCAAGTGCAACAAGCAGTATTTCCCAGATCTTCCAGAGTGGCTGCGCTTCACCCAGAGGCACCCCTACGACAATGGCTTTCTCTACGGGACCCCAACATCTCCCGGGAAGAGTGTCATCGAGGTATCTGTATCTCTGTTATGAGTTCAAAATTGCAAATAGGTCATTTCTCGAACTTGTCTTGAGATTTGCTGAACTGCATTACTTGGGTTCAACTTTTATGTGTTTGCGAGAATGGGGAAAATACAGTGTCTTTGGGAAGAGTCATTGAGTATGCAATGTGAATGAACTACTGCGACTTTTTCCCTTCTGAAATAACAAAAAACACTTGCCAAGGAAATAAAAAAATGGTGGAAATCATGCTACCTTTTTTCCTAAAATATGACTTATTAAGGCAGCTAATTGCTAAATGCGTTTTTTGGGGTAAACTTTGATGTCTGTGGGGAAATGGGTAAAAAAACGGTGTTGACTTTCTCTCACTAAGAACAGTTTCTATTGTTGTTCTCTCATTTCGGACAGATTTACGCCATCAACAAGCGAAGCTACGAAACCACCAGGCAGATTCTCGTCCTTAACGTGATTGCAGGTACAAAAAGGTTGTATTTGATATTAAGTGGTACCTTTGCTTACAAGATTAATTAATTCCAAGACCAAGCTTCTACTACCATTATGTCATGATCGCAATATAGCAAAAAGATGGCCCGTATCCCAAATTTTGTCTCACGACACAAAGCAAAAAAAAAAAATAAAATAATCAACCGAGCAACAGATCACTTGAAAAACTTGTAAGTGGGGGTATTGGTAAGTCACTGTACTTTCACCAGCCTCATGCTAACATCTCCCATCCCCACTTAGCCAAGAGCCCACCCTATCAAGCTGAGTTTTTCATCAAGCTGCGAGAGATTGAGAAGGTGCTGCCCCCTACGGTCCAGGATGAGATCAAGCAGGACCTGCAGAAGTTATGGGACACGGAGGCCTTGGACATTGTCAACATTTCCAATGCTCTGGACCGTGGCGGCCGCGTGCCGCTCCCGCTGGCGGGACACTTTGAAGGGTAACTCCGCATTGTGTTTGAGTCGCCTTTTTCCTGGCGGTGGTCGGTTGAACTCCCTTTCCCACCCTTGTGCCAGCGTGTACGTGAAGGCCGGATCGGAGCAGAACTTCTCTGCCTGCCTCCTGCAGGCACAGACGCCGGAGCATCAGCGGCAGTGTGCGACGGGTGCCAAGGTCAAGGTTCCTGGGGAGTGCAACTTCTGCAGCATCCCCAGCAACTGTATCAGCTGGTGCAGCACTGAGCTGGTGAGACCATTTTGTTGTTCTTGGGAAGACCTGCAGGCAGGTTCGACTTTGGGCTTCACTGATTATTCTGTCAAATGTTTGCATGTCAACTACTTACATGTTACTAATAAACTTATCTAATAAACTCTCATAAGAAACAACTACAGGGCACCATGTTAAATTATTATGGATCTGCCTGAGTGCTTTCTGTTCTCTGGATGCCGCATTGCCATATGTTAGCATGTCACTCTTAGCATTGTATTTCCTAAATTCTCTTTGGAACTAGTTCGATCTGTCTCAACTGGAAGCAACCTTGCCGGCTCCCACCTTGGGCTCAGGCGTGCTGGAAGCCGGTGAAAACTTTGAGCCACTGGAGTCCCCCGAGGACCGGGACTTTTTGCCGGACTACATCGTGACTGTCATTGTGCCGCTGGTGCTGGCCGTCATCCTGTGTCTGCTGCTCTCCTACATCATGTGTGGACGTCGCGAAGGCGTGTACGTTCTCAACTGCACCGCACACATTAACATATTTTGTGGACCCATCAATGACAAAATATGATTTTTTTTTTCTTTCTTACAGTGACAAGAGGAACGCAAAAACAAACCAGTAAGTAAAAAGCTCATGGCGATGAAATTTACTATTAATAACTTTGACACTGTAACTCTGTGGCACAGGATCCAGCTGTATCACCACCACACCATTTTGGACAACACTGATGAGCTGAGGAGCATGGCGAACCACCGAGGTGTCCCCCCGCCGCGCTCCACGTTGCCAATGTTCGACAGCCGCACAGGAGCCCGGGCCACGCCCCCCGACAGTCCCCGCATGCCCCTCATCATGGCCCAGCAGTAAGAACCTTTTTCTTTACGCTTTTTATTTATAAAGTAAAGCGAATTTCCCATCTAATTTGTTGTCTCTTTGCAGCGACCCCAATGTCGACACGTTGCCAAGGTGAGACTTCCACTCACATGCGTTTGCATCCGATTTGATTCTTCAAAGTCATCACATGTTTTTGCCTCCATAGGAAATAAGAGCGCTGACGGTGCGGCAGTCCACGAGGACAAAATCTGTTGTGTGCTCTTTGCATTTGTGAGTGTTTTTCTCTCTCAACGTCAATGTGTCATTTCATACATTTGTTACAATATTAGGAATAATACAAAGTTGATATGCCCTGGTCTGACATTTTGACCGTTTACAAATTGGAGTGTTGTCGGCTATCTTGAATTGAGTTGAAAAACAAAGTAATAGTGTAATTCATAGTTTTATCCTGTGTCCCGTCATTTAGGTGGGCCCATATTATTTTTCAATGTATTTTTGGACTTGGTACTGGCTCGAAGAGTTAGCATCCATCCATCCAGTATCTGAGCCGCTTATCCTCGTGAGGGTCACAGGCATGCTGGTGCCTATCTCAGCTGTCTTCGGACAGTAGGCAGGGTACATTCTGAACTGGTTGCCAGCCAATCGCAAGGCACACGTAGACAAACAGCCAGCTGGGATAGGCGCCTGTTCACCTCTGACTCTAGTAAGGATAAGCAGTATAGAAGATAAAAGGATGGAAGTTAATATGCACATAATAAGATATACACGCTCCTAATTTTATGTTCAGTTTACCCCGACCGCTTATTGAGCTTACAGTCCACTTGTCGACGCCTGAGTAGCTTGTCATTTTGACACTGCCAGGTCCAAAGGGTTTAAGAAATAAAGTGCTCTGTGTGTTTTAATGCTAGTAAGTGCATTTTTGTTTTAGTAACATTTCCTCAAAATTTATCATTTTTTGTGGGATGAAATGGGGGTTGGGGAGGGAAGGCAGCACGGTGTAGTTGTTCGCATGTCTGCCTCATAGTTCTGAGGCTCAGAGTATTCGTCTCAGCTTCAGTTTTCCTGTTTGCCACTTGATTGTATTTCCTGTGCTTGGGTACTCCGGCTTCCTCCAACATTCCCAAAATCCGATTTATCTTCATTTAATTGCCCATCGTAGTGTGAATGAGTGTCTTCACGTGCTCGACAATTGGTTGGTGACCAGTCACGGGTGTACCCTACCCCACCGGCCCAAAGCCATCTTGAAGACTTCAGCATACCCAGAACCCTAGGGAGGACAAGTCGTTTCGAAAATGGATGAGTGGAAACAGAAAAGAGCGGGCTTTGTTTTCACTGCTCGTGGGAACCACAAGTGCAACTGCTGTGGAGATTTTGTTGCCACTCGGCGATATCGATACTGACTTTTCACCCATAAAGACGCATGATGCGTAAAGCCGGTGAGCCATTTTGGTTTGCACAACAGTTGCAAGACAGGACAGTGAAAAGTCGGCCATTGAGTAGAACCACTTCACATGCTTTATTTCAGCACCCAGCAAAAATAATTAAAAACATCTTGATTTATTATACATGTACAACACAAGTACACAATCTCTCCTTTTCAACCATGAAAGTGGGTCTGCTTCCGGATTGTTGTTTTTTTTTTTTCTTCTTCTTCTTGAGACAACAAAACAAACAACATAAACAACGGGGTGGGAGATGTGTGCTAGTTTTTGTTTTAGTGAAGATGAGACAGATAAAGAACAACAACGGGCAAGAGATGGAAATTTAAATGGTCACTTTTGTTTTTATCCACATTGACATGCATTTATAAAAAAACAATTGCACGGCAAGACAACAAGACAATGAGTCAATTAAGTAGCACCAAAGAATTCCACGGGCATACGAGTGGTCAGAATTACAGTATGACAGCGAATGTCTCACTATCACAACAAAAGGACCTCGTTGAGTTGGTTCTATAGCACCTCGATGTGTTTGCATGCTCCCCGATAAGCTTGTCGTGTAAAATGTGCCCCTTTTCCTCTAAGAAAACAAAAAAACATGGCGGTGACTTCTTATTATGAGGTAGCCATCAAAGCAATGAAGGTGCACTTTTTTGGAGTTCTGATGGGACAATTTTACAACAAGGAGACACGTCACACTTTTTACAATTTATTTAACACCAGGAAAAAATGGTACATATCATTTGTTGTTTTTTAATGTCCTTCCGCAGTTGGGGCGAAAAACGGCAAAAGTCACCTGCGTTTCATTGCGATAATAGGTGTTTTTTTCTTTCTCAAACTCCAAGGGAGACATTTTACACAAGCAAATATCATGTTCTTGTTGCCGTTGGAAACAAACAAGATTTGTTGTAGTTTTTTTTCTCGTTTTTTTTTTTTTTAAAGTGTCCTTGTGGAGTGGCAGTCCAGAAACGTCTCACGATTGGAAACAAAACAAAAATCGTTGTCTTCAGCGGAGTGGTTTTAAGCGTGTGGACTGATGGTGGCCGAATGAGTTTTGAATGCATAGGAAATAGGATTTTTAGAGATGACTGCTAGAAAAAAAACAACAATGTCATGTCCATATTTCTTCCTTTTTTTTCCTCTCCTTTTTACAAGAAGCAAACAGGGCCAACTTCGACGCCAAATTCCTGATCAGGGGCACCAACATCCATGGGAGCAATGTCAATGATTGGCAGGCGGGATGTTTTCGATGTCTTGTAGTCGATGACTGTCTTGCCCCATGAGCCAGTGTGTGACTGTGGATGGAACCCCCCCACCAAAAAAAAAAAAAAAAAAAAATGCTCAGAAACATTAGCCTTCACGTTTTGCATTTGAAATCTGAAACTAGTCCGGGACTTACCGTGCAGCCGTCCTCGCTGACGCTGTATGTGAAGCGGCTGTTACCCTCGGCTCTGATCTCCACGTCGTTGGAGCCCTGGAGCAGCAAGGCCTTCTTGAGATTGCCAGAGGCTGAGTCCATGTAGGCGATGCTGTTCTTGCAGTGGTATGTGATGTTCTGAGAGGCCTGGTTGGCCATCAGACGCATGAAGGTCATCTGGATGCTGACATCCTCAACATCAGCTCCATCGGTGCCATACTGGAACTGTGTGGAGTTTGTAGAAGATATTGTCATCGACAAGGTCTCAGTGTGCACGTGCTTGGACAAAAAAGTAAACCAAACGGTCCGCTTACCTGGAATCCACCGGTCATGGACTCGCTGAACCAGACGTGCTTCTTGTCTCTGGGGTTCCTGCTCATGTACCAGTTCTTCATGGGCACAGTGGATTGGCTGGGGTAGACGCAAGTCTCACCAGTCTCCATGTTGCAGTGGACCTTGACGGCGTCCAGAGGGGAGCCCTGGTTGGGGTCCACCCAGTAGGTGCCTGGAGAGGACGGGTTATATGTCAGACCACTATCGAGTGCATGAGTTATTTTTCAAAGGGGCTTGGAATGCCCACTCACCGCTCTGGTACTCAGGGTGGCACATCCTCAGATCACGGCACATACGGGCGGGGCTCTTCTGAGTACCGTCGGGGCTGCTGAGCTTCTCGATTCTCTTGGTCAGAGACTCCAGAGTGGTGTCGACCTCCATGTCACGATCGCGGAGAACACTGGGGTCGTCAGCGCGGTAATGGCCAGAGCGGTAGGGATCGGGAGCCTTCTCCTGAATAGGCTGGCTGATGAAGTCGAATCCACCACCGGGAGCACCAGGGGGTCCGGGAGGTCCGGGAGGTCCAGGAGGACCCTGGAAGACGTAACAGGAGCTTAGAAACCCCTCACATTCAAGGTGAAAGTTCAAATGTGGAAGAAACTTACAGAAGGTCCCATCTCTCCATTGCGACCACGAGGGCCGGGAGGTCCAATAGGTCCAGGCATACCGTTCATGCCATCCTTACCATGGGAGCCGGTAGATCCAGCAGGTCCCTATGGAGCAGAAAACATTAGTCTGCATCTGAAGCAATCTGGTAGCCACCGCACGGGACCAGCACACTTTTAATACAGATTATACTCACTCTTGGTCCAGCAGGTCCATTGGCTCCAGCGGGTCCTCTCTCTCCAGAGGTTCCCTGGAATCAGAAGAAGCAGCCATGCAAAGCGAATCTTATGACATAGGTCAAGAAATCAGCACAGACTGAACCAAGCCGTCCATCCAGGAGTTTTGTGATTCATGAAACGGGTACAAACTGGTACTCACAGCAGGTCCAGGCATACCCTGCATGCCAGTGAATCCTCTGTGTCCTTTGTGGCCTCTCTCTCCAGCCTCACCAGCCTCTCCTCTGTCTCCCTTACCTCCAGCGGGTCCCTTTTAGACAAAACAATGGACATGTCAAGTTGATTTACCATTTCATGTCCACACAAAAAAGAAAAAGAAGTGGGGAACTTACAGCAGGACCACGGGCACCAGCAGGGCCAGCAGGACCAGCGGGGCCAGCGGGACCCTAGAAATGAGGAATTGTAAAAATGTTGGAGTACTGGAAAATCAGAGGACAATGAGATTGTCAGTGAGGGCAAGACATACGGGCTCTCCACGATCGCCAGATTTGCCAGAGGGGCCAACAGCTCCAGGGGCACCAGGAGCACCAGGAGGTCCTGGGGGTCCAGCAATACCAGACTCACCACGGTCTCCCTATCAGGGAAACATTCAGTGAGACAATGAGACAACTCAGCATATATGATCTGTTTTATAATGTTTCAAAAATTGAATTTTAATATCGATTGCTTACCTTGGGGCCAGCAGCTCCATCGCGACCAGGGGCACCATCGTGTCCTTGAGCTCCCTGTAGAAGATTGACCATTTCATGTTATTTTGCAAAGTAGACAAGCTAGCTATGTTCAATAGACTGAAGTGACCAGAATTCAATTATGAGAGAGCAGAAAGCAGCTCATACCTCACGGCCAGCCTCTCCGGGAGCGCCAGAGAGTCCAGGGGGTCCAGCAGGTCCAGGGGGTCCACGGGCACCAACGGGTCCGCCAGGTCCCTGCTTTCCAGGCTCACCCTGAATCAGAACATTTTCGTATAGTTATGAGAATTTGTACAAATTTAAAAATGGTCAGAGATCATTTCTCAGGGAACACTTACAGCAGGTCCAGGCAGACCAGCGAAACCACGCTCTCCACGCAGTCCAGGGAGACCTACAATACCACGCTGTCCACCAATACCTTGGGGTCCGGGCACACCAGCGGCACCCTGTAAAGGACGCAGTGGGTAAGTTCAAGCGGATAAAGGAGAACCCACCTTTTGTTTTAACGATGGCTCAATAACACTTTTACTTACAGGGGCACCATCCGAACCAGGGGATCCTCTCTCACCAGGAGGTCCAGCGATTCCAACAGCACCAGGCTCACCAGGACGACCGGCGGGACCAGTCTCACCACGAGCTCCCCTTGCGCCATCTTTGCCAACGGGGCCTCCGGGTCCTGGGGGTCCAGCAGCTCCCTACAGAGACACATTGAGAGGTCATATTGTTTCTTATATAACAGGTCTTAAGAGCCGGACAGTGAGACACTTACAGCGGGACCAGCGGGTCCAACTCTGCCAGCAGGTCCAGGGAAACCAGTAACACCCTGCGCAACAATAAATGAGATGAACCATGGAACCGAAAGCCAGAGCAGTAACGTTGCAAGTCCATTGTGTTTAAGCACACAAAGCCTCTTACAGGAGAAAAAAATACTTACAGGAGCTCCAGCACCACCACGAGCACCCTTTGCTCCAGGAGGACCAGCAGGGCCCTGTGGACACATGCATTTTAAAATGAGACTAGAGGCACTCTTTTAGAATGACCACTAGAAGCGAAAGTGACGTGGTTAAAAGGAAAGCCCACCTGGGGGCCAGCAGGTCCAACAGGTCCACCGGGTCCAGGAGCACCAGCATCTCCCTTGGGTCCAGAAACACCAGTCTCTCCCTTGGCACCAGGCTGACCGTCAGCACCCTAAATTTGAAGGATAATATATCAGCACAAACTCTTGGTCATCCTTCAATGACGATTTAGACAAAGGCAGGTTCTTACAGGGGGTCCGGCAAATCCAGCAGGTCCAGCAGGGCCAGCCTCTCCACGCTCACCCTATAGGCATGGAAAGTCATAAGAATAAACATCCGTACATATCGAAGATACAAATCTTAACCCTTCAAAAGTCCAACTGGTTATTGAACAAGTGGAGAAAAACTTACAGGGGAACCGCGAGGGCCGCTGGGTCCAACAGCGCCAACAGGGCCAGGCTCACCCTAAAACCACATGCAAAGGAAATCAGATGATTCTCTTATGACAGTTTTTGTCTTGTTGACTTGCACCAGTTATCCACCCTTGGATGTGGCAGGCAACACCACAACCTGTACATATGGTGAATCAAAATAATGGGAGCTTACCTTCTCACCCTGAGAACCAGGAGGTCCAGGGGGTCCGATAGGGCCGGTTATACCACGGGCGCCATCTTTGCCGGGGGCACCTTCGCCTCCCTTGACACCAGTCTCACCCTGAGAGATGCAAATTGAACATGTTAACATTCATATTCATGTGGAAAATGTCACTTGCCACTGGAACAATTCGGAAAAAGATTAAGTGATTCTTACTCTCTCTCCCTTGACTCCAGGCAAACCAGCAGCTCCACGCTCGCCGGGCATACCCTGCATACCGGGGCTTCCTGCAGCACCATTGGCACCAGGGGCACCGGGCTCTCCCTGCACACATAAACAGTCGCATTGTCATTTTTTGCCAATGTTGGGTAATTATCTCACTTCACATACTGTAATTTGAACACAAATGTGCCGTACAGAAGTATTAGAGTATGTTGTCAACAGAGACATTTTTACATCACTTGTAATTATGTTAAACTTGCTTACACGCATGTTTGCTTGTACAGCAAGCAAAGCTAGCAATAAATGTCTTCATCATCTGTCATTTAATTCGTAATAAGATGGCCGAGACACTTGACCGTACTGCAGTCTGTGGGATTTGTTTTCAAAAATGTTAAGTCAAGAAAATTTGGATGATTATGATCTTAGGATCTCTAGACCACTAGCTAGACTACAGACCGTTTATTTGTAATGCAATTATTTGTAACATCACGCACACTGTTCTCTGAATATTAATTTAGCATCTATTGGTCTAGATCTCCATTTCTAGGAGTGAGGATCAACTGGTCACCCGCATACATATTGTTCACTAATAAGTTTCTAATTATTCACACTGTTTTGCAGGTCCTCATGCCAAATGGGGTTGACACATTATTTACCTGCATCGCCAGACAGGCTTACCAATATACTCGGCTCTGCACTATACATTTAGGCACTGCTCTCCGAGCCAACTTTTTGAATAATTTCTTGAATAATTTCCTGTGATCAAAGTGGTCAAATGTTTTTGAAGTGTTTGAATTTTTCATTCTCTATGTTTCACCATAAACTTGTCAGTATCTTTTAACCTCCAATTTACCTTAGGTCCATCGTTACCAGCAGGGCCAGGGGAACCACGGGGTCCATTAGGACCTCCGATACCAGGAGCACCACGCTCACCAGGGAAACCTCTGTCGCCCTGAGTGAAAGAAAGAGCAGATCAGGATCAGCCAGGAGGGAATGACATTGAAGGAACAAGATTTAGATCCGTTGCAGGATACTCACTCTAGGTCCAGATGGGCCAGCAGGTCCGACCTCACCAGCAACACCCTGATCAAAGGAGATGTGGTTAATGATCACCGCAGTCCTTTTGAAGATATCATGATGTAAATAAAATGTAATTATGATTCCCATTCTTACCTGCTCACCAGGCTTGCCAGTCTCACCAGTAGCACCTTGGGGTCCGGGAAGACCCTGTTCAAGGAAGAGAAGCAAAATATCAACACACGTCCAAAAATGTAGCAACCACAGATCAAATAGCGATGGTGATCTGCTCAAACTCACCTGGAATCCAGAAGGTCCAGCTGGACCACCTTCTCCCTTCTCTCCAGCAGGTCCCTGAAGAACACCAAGTGATCAGAGACCACATTGCCGGTTTGTTTTCATGGTCTACAGCATGACATGAAATCGATACGATACTTACAGCAGGGCCAGCAGGTCCAGGAGCACCAGCATCGCCATCTTTGCCGGGAGCACCCTGAGAAGGAGAGATGAGTCTGACTTGATTTGTATCGATGGAAAGTTGATCACGTGGTCTGTTTCACACCAGAAGAAATGAACTCAAATAAAATAATAGCACTTACGACAGCGCCCATAGCACCAGCGGGTCCTTTCTCACCAGGCTTGCCATTCTCACCCTAATCAAAAGAAATAATGTCAGTGTCGAATGGAGATTTTGCGCAGTGCCGCCAACGAACTTGACATTTTGGATAAAAATGTTAAGTGTTGCACTCACAGCAACTCCCTTGGGTCCGGGGAATCCCATAACGCCAGGCTGTCCTCTGGGGCCAGCGGGGCCAGCAGGTCCAGAGCGTCCATCTTGTCCAGGGGGACCCTGAAAGATTATAAGGTGTTCAATATCGTTTCTACCATGTGCTCAATGCATCTCATGAATGAATTTGAACTTACAGCAGGTCCAACTTTGCCATCAGCACCAGTGCTTCCGGGGCTACCAGTCACACCCTGCAGAGAGATTCAGCGTGCTTAGAGCTCATCCATGCTGAATTGTTGAACCGTAAGTAATACAGAGCAGTACTCACCTTGGATCCAGGTGCACCAGGGGCGCCGGGAGCGCCAGACTCACCAGTGGCTCCCTGAGGTCCGGCAGGGCCGGTGGCACCACGCTCACCAGGGGCTCCCTGTCACATGCAGAAGATTAAAATGAAAGACTTGATCCAGAAATACAAAAACAGGAACCAACCAGGAGGTCAGCCGTTAACTCACCTTGCCACCAACACCTCCATCAGCTCCGGGGAAACCACGGGCACCAGGGGCACCCTGGGAGAACAAGGAAACAATGTTATTGTGTGCTGAAGTTTCCAAATAATCTTCATGAAAATTGGTGACTCAATAGCACACGTAGAGGGTTCACCAAAGATTTTAAAAAATAGATTTGACAACAAAATGAGGCAGTAACATACACGCTCTCCAGGAGGTCCACGGGGTCCACCAACACCAGGCTCTCCACGGGGTCCTCTCTTGCCTTCCTCACCAGATGGTCCAGGAAGTCCCTGAACTCCAGCTGGGCCCTAATGAAGAAGAAATCAGGCAAGTTTTGTGATTGTGTCATACAATGTAAAGAGTGATGATAAATCCATGCTTGTTTGCTAAAACTTACAGTCTCTCCCTTGGCACCAGGCTCTCCCTTGGGACCAGCAACGCCAGGGTCACCCTGATGACAGAAACACAAACTGTCATTGCCATGCAGGCCAAAACCAAAAATCATCGTCGTCTGTTAACTACTCACATTGTTACCCTTGGGACCAGGAGCACCGACGGCACCCTGACCTCCAGCGGGACCACGAGCACCGGGGAAACCGGGAGCACCAGCAATACCAGCGGGACCCTTTTGGATAGAGAGAGCAGGTGTCACAACCAGCTCCCAATCTGCATGTGAGTGTAACAAATGTACTCTGAGTTGATACTTACAGTAGCACCCTTGGCACCAGGGACACCATCAGTTCCTGGAGCACCCTATGGAAGCAGCACCAACACCACCACCATATTTAATTACCTTATAAGAACATTTATCAAACATATGACAATGCAGAAGAGGGATGCGCGGCGTAAACTCACAGCAGGTCCAGCAGCTCCAGCGGGTCCTGGGTTACCAGGCTCACCACGAGCTCCCTGGGCTCCCTCAGCTCCACGGGCTCCTTGGGGACCAGTCTCTCCCTAAATAAGACATGGAAATGTCATATTTAATATAATTCATCCATCCATTTTCTAATCTGCTTCACCTCACAACGGTCATGGGTGTGCTGGAGCCTATCCCAGCTGTCTTTTGGCAACAGGCAGGTTGCACCCTGGACTGGTTGACACCCAATCACAGGGCACACATAGAAAAACAATCATTCACACTCACAATCACATCTAGGGACAATTTGGAGTGCCCAATCAACTTGCCATGCATCTTTTGGGATCTGAGGGGAAACCAAAGTACCCAGAGAAAACCCACCCAGGCAGAGGAAGAACATGCAAACTCCACACAGAAAGGCCGGGGCTTGGAATCGAACCCTGCACCTCTGCATTGTGAGGTGGACATGCTAACCAGTCAATCACCATGCCGCCCCTATTTAATGTAATTCATATATTCTAATCTTGCTGAATAGAAATCCATCCCTCCATCCATCCATCCCTCCATCCATTCTCTGAACCATTTGTCCTCACTAGAGGGTGTGCAGGAGCCTATCGCAGCTGTCTTTGGGCAAGAGGAGGCTACACGCTGAACTAGTCAACATCCAATTGCAGACTGAGCAGAAATGTTCTAGTAATAGTGCGCTTATTGCACCTTGACATAATGTTAATGTTATTTTGCCCTTGCTAGAGATAGCATCAGATGTTAATTTGGGTCATCTTGTGGCAACAACCAACCTGCTAAAACTATTTCTATTTAGAAGTTTATTTATCCATTCAATTTCTGCCACATGTGGCAATCACATGACATGAGGAGGAACATGTCAACTATGAATCATGATGTTAGTATTGGTCTCAATCAAACATCCTCTTTTGGGTGACCTACCTTCACACCAGCACCGCCAGGGAATCCAGCGGGTCCAGCAGGTCCAGTGGGTCCCTGAAAAAATGAAGACACAGGACGTTAGCAGACAATTCCAAAGAACACTCGCACAATGGATCTGCAAGTGAAATGACAAATACTCACAGGGGGTCCAGCAGGGCCAGCATTGCCATCGTTACCACGAGCACCCTGCAGAGGAAGTTAGTGTAAGTCATATCAAAGAGAGGATACGGATGGTAAAAGCATATCTGCAATCATAGCCTAGCTTGTAGCACTTACAGCAGGACCAGCAGGTCCGGGACGGCCTCTCTCACCAGGAAGACCACGAGCACCCTGAAGAATATTAAACACATTTTAGAGTTTGTCCTGTCAAGGCTGTTTTCCTGAGTTGAACGTGACTGATGGAGGGGAGACAAAAACCCACCATAGCTCCGGGGATACCGTTCTCACCATGGGCACCAGCCTCTCCCTGTAGAAAGACATGGAGATGGTTTCACACGATTCACCAATTCTAACGGCCTTCAGGACAGTGGTCTATCCTTCCGCCCTTCCTCTTACCTTAGGTCCGGCAGGTCCAGCGTCTCCCTTAGCTCCATCCAAACCATTGAAACCCTGCGCACAAAATCAGTGGCATGACATCAACACAATGACAACACTTATCACAGTGTGTCCCTTGTGAATGCTCCCAACTCACTCTGTGTCCCTTGATGCCAGGAAGTCCGGGGGTTCCAGGGAATCCACGGGTACCCTGCAGCAGGAGGAAATTGTCAACCAGGCACTTGTGTCACCTGATCTTTGCCCTTCTTCCCAGTGGGGTTTACTCACCTGCATGCCAGGGGCTCCACGCTCACCAGGGCGTCCAGCTTTGCCAGCGTCACCCTATTTACACACAGGGATATGGTTGGTATATGTGTTGGGGACAACTAAAAGATGGTTATTTGGAATAATCAATAGACCCCCTTACATCATCTCCGTTCTTTCCAGGGGGTCCAGCGGGACCACGAGCACCCATGGGACCCTGCAACACAAAATGACAATCACATTTTAGTCTAAATAGCGATAGCCGGTTGGCTTAAGTAGTGAAAACGAAAGCTTGAGGATACTCACAGAAGCTCCTGGCTCACCGGGCTCTCCAGCGGGACCAGTGAAACCCTGAGGACCCTGATGGACAACAAAGCCAGAAAATTAACCAAACGACATCCACATTGAAGAAGCATGACTGAGAGCTGATGAGAGGAATACATACAGCAGATCCAGGAGGTCCGGCAGGACCACGAGGACCCATTGGACCCTGTTGATGAAGGTGAGTGAAAAGTCAGTACAAACATTGAGGAACCAGGGGTATGCTGATTTAGCAAAAGCAAGCAGGTGCCCTAATTCATCGCCTTCATACCATGGGGCCGGGCATTTGTGGGCCGCCGCTGGACTTGGTGTGGTCCACGTAGCTCATTTGAGGAGAGAAGTTCTGTCAAAGGGGGAAGGGGTAAAGAATTAGCTGCTGGGCTTTGAGATGTAACATTGTCATCAGAGAATCCAAAGCTTGTAAAAAGAAAACAAAAATAAGAACATCTCCATCAGGATGAATCTAATATTATTATATTTTATTTGAACATACTCCGCCAAGGCCAGGGGGGCCAGGGGGACCAGGTGGGCCGGGAAGTCCAGGCTGTCCGGGGATTCCATCATTTCCAGGAGGACCCATGGGACCCTAAAAAGGTAGGGCAGACCATTAGTCATAAAAATATGTTTAGTTTGTGATGTGTGTATTTAATGGATAGCTCTGAAATCAATTTGTGCAACAGAATATATTTAACCTGTGTTGAAATCCCCAAAGTGGCTAAAACCTTTGACGAAGTTGTTATGCCTCCACTTGAAACAAGTGTTGCTTTTGAACTTTAAGAACTCATTCAGTGCCAGCCCAGGTAAAAGAAATGGCCCTTTGTACTTCTATAGCCGTCAATGGCAGTGAAGTTTTGATGGAAGTTTTGTCCCGGTGAACTTGCAACCTGAATATCGTCTCCACAATGCCATCGCTGCCCAATAGCTTTTTACATGTTAAAATACCATAACTTTTGTGTTTGAATGGGCCAAAATAACTAAACAATGTTAAATGGTCTCGAGTAACCTGATGGTGGCTAACATGTTTGATATAGATATTGACAACCAGATGAAATGTTAAATGTGACACTATACTAATAGATAATAATGAACATATTTGCATAACTTACCACATCTCCCTTAGGACCAACGTCTCCCTTGACACCCTACAGACAGACAAAAAAAATTAAGAGAGTCAGGCTATGCAGCCAACACATTGTGTGCTATTTAGCATGCAGAAGCTAATTGGTAAACATCTGCAAGGAGAGCTTATTTTCAGGAGACATGCATTCACATTCATAGAGGGTCAATAAAAAGTGGCACTACCTCTTGGGGGTTGACGGGTCCTATGGAAAGAGAAGGACAAACAGGTCACACACTGTCCACCCAATATATTTTCAAGATGCACAGTTTTAATTATTTTTAAAATTATCTTCTGAAGCTAATTTTACAGCTACACAATCAAAACCTAACTGAAGATGGCAATATTTCATAGCAGTGGGTAGGCTCCAGCACGCCCGCGACCCTTGTGGGGCTAATCGCTATGGATAATAGATGGATGAAAGATTCATATATGGAGACGTGTGATGTGTTGTGCAGGAAAAACAATGAGATTAAAAATCCTCAATTCACAGGAATGGACGCTGCATAGCATTCGTTTGTTAGCCTAGCTTTGCAACCATTGTGGCTCAAATTGCAGTTCTGCTTTTAGGTGGACAAGGGAAATTGGAAAATTTTGAAATAAAAAAATTTGTCAAGATAACGGATCAATGCAGGCGTCAAATGATAAAACTGCAGAAGTACCACATGAAATGTTAGCTTCCATGATCCATCACGATCCACGAATTCATCGTGTGCAAAATTTGTTTTCAGTGGGTTTTATCATTTGTCAACAATGAAGTTGTTTATTATGAAGTTGTTGCAGGTCGGGGTGTCATTTACATTCTTTGTTGTTAGCTTGATCAATTACAAACTTTGTTGTCAGTCTGGTATCGGTTACCAGCTTTGTTGTCCATTTTCTTATCGTTTGCGTACTTTTGTGTCACAATGTTCATTATGATCTTTGTTGTTGTACTTTTTCTCCTTGACAAACTTTGTTGTTGTTTGGCATGCATTGTTTGGACACTGTTGTATTTCTGTTCATCATTTACGTAGTTCGTTGACATAGTCACGATGCTGCTGCACTATCCTAAACGAAAAAAATCTGACAAAAATCTGAGACCCCAAAAACATTTTCTTTTTTCCTTTTCTTGTTTGTTAATGCCATATTTGCGGAGGAAGTGACTACATAGCAGCAACATTTACACCGCTGCACTGCAACGTGCATAAATCCAAAGCAACTCCTATGAAAATCCCCAGGGGGCGTGCAAGGACGTCCATCTTGTTAAACCACGCAGATGTTCAAACTGGTCTCAAGTTTTCGGCGTAAAAAAAACAAAAAAAAAAATAAACCATCTAAACAGCACAGTATGGAGGCTGAGGAAGATGTAGGGTAGAGTAGTACCTTCGGGGCAGATGGGACAGCATTCTCCCTCTGGGATGATGGGGTCGGCGCAGTCAGAAGAATCCTCGCAGATGACGTCGTCGCACATCACTGTGCCGCTGTCGCAAACACAGATTTGGCACGGCTCTGGTTTCCACACATCTTTGTCGTTGTACAACTGTCCGTCTAGTGTGCAGCTGCCAAATGTGCCTGCAGGACATCAACGTATTGGTCAGACATTTTCCCACATAAAAAGCACTGTGACGCCGACTGTTAATTTGACTAAATGGATAATTACAGCATCTAACTCTCAGTTTGGATGCGTACGACATTCAACCTTTTTGATACTTTCAACATGCAAAATCAATCAAGGCAGGTAACAGTCAACTTTTCACAATCTTTTCATATTTATGGCTTAAATTTGTCTAATTAGTGGTTGGGGAAACTGAACAGTCCAGTAGTTTTAAAGGTCTAACTGTCGGTGGGCGTTTGAAGGCTTTTATTCGAGACAGGCGTGGTAGTACCAAAATTGATCACCAGGGGGAGACTGTTGCCTCACAACAGAACGCCCTCCTCCGACTCTGTGATTAATTGGCGCGGTACGTCACAACTCAGCAATTTTTTCCATTGTCTCCCCTCCCTTGCCCCAGCTTTCTCCACACCGTACGACTTTTGAACATTTTACATCAGATTTTTTTTTTAACCCATAGATTTAAGATCTGTTTTTAAAACGCACAACCAAATGTAATGCTGTCATCCAAATTCACGATGACTTTGATTATTGAGGATGGTCTTAAACGTAAATAAGAAAATAACAGAAGAGGGATGTCTGTTTTAGGAGATTAAAGTGAAGCTTAGTAGAAGTGATCACAGTTAGGACGTTTACTCTAGTTTGCTGACTTTTACCACACCGTTTCCCAAACCGACAAAGTTTTCTGCAAGGTTGGGTTGCCCCCCAAAAGTGATCAAAGTACGCCGTTCGGTCCCCTTATTTAGTTATTTATTGTTTTAAAGTGTCCTGTCTCTTTCTCCTGGTAGCCCCTCTGAACCTAAACATGTGTCAGAGAGAGGAGATGCAGCTGCACTCCCTTAGGAGGAAGCTGACTGAGCGTGTATGTGCACGCCAAGAAAAAAAAAAAACACGCACATACAATCCACTCCTGCACAAATGGACCTCCAAGAGAACCCCCAAAAGACATCCAGAATGGGCATTGTCTCTTTCCAATTAAGTCCCTGTTCAATCCTGATGGGGCCACACTGCCCCTAATCCCCGTCAAAAAAAACCCAAAACATCAATGTCATAAAGTGATACTTACGATCATCCTCGCCTTGACCTCTCACCACCAGCACAGCTGCGCTGAGCAAAAGCGCTAACCGAATATCCACAAAGCTGAACATGTCTAAATATTAGACATGTAGATTCTTTGCGGCAGGGGGGGTCCTTTTTTTCGTCTCCTCAAACACCACTCATACACGGTAGGGTCCGGTCTGTGTGTGTAACTCCAATCCAGACCCCAGCAGAAACTCCCTACTGCCTCAACAAATCACTTAGCGGGGCTTTTATATGTCCCGAGCTTTTCTGGGGAGGGCCCCAAGTGCACGCACCCTCATTCCAGTGAGCGAGGGGGGCGGGAATAGGGCTGGTGGGTGTCTTTAAACATGTCCCATGCAGGAAAAAAAACTTGATGCGCGATGATGGTGAGGATCATTACCTCGCTTAACGGGCTTTGAGCAAGGTTGCTTCCTCGTGGACTCTTCCATTACTTTGGGGTTTGCGTGTTTGGATGCGACATCATCTATTCGATTAAAGTGATCGGTTTTGCAGTTTGAGTGTAAAAATGTGTCCCCTTTCGCTTCTGTCCTCTCCTCACACATTATGAAGCCAGAAAGATGGTTCAAATTGGCCATTGCCCATTATACCACCCAATTATGCTTTGTATAGGCACACTGCGTCCCTCCATATTAAAGTGATTTAATAAAAAAAAAAAAAAAAAAAACCCACAGCGGGACGTTTAAAACACGCACACGTTTATGAAAAAGTGTAGCTCAAGGAGACTTAAGGCAGAAAGAAGAGAGAAGAAAAAAGCTGGCAGGCCCACAAAGCAGCCAGCCCGCTTACAATGTGGACACGTTGCAGCTTCGACACGTTGGCCCAGTCTAACCTCTCATTTAACTCGCTCTCCTCCTCCTTTCTTTCTCTCTCTGCATCTTTAGAGAGAAGAAGAAGAAGGAGAAGCAGTCTGAGGTCAATAAAACATGTACATGAGGCCTCATCAAGCAGACAGGTTAGGAGGTTCCAGTCATCTCGTGGACTCGTGATTCTTCTTTTCATAGCATTGCTCTTATGAAAATTATCATGATTAGTCCTATTTTTTTGCAGTCATTGTTGGAGTGGAAGCAATAAAAATCATAGTCGCCGTCGTATTCACAGAAGTGGTACTAACAGCAGTCGTAGTTGCATTCGAAGAGCCGAGAACAGTAGCTGTAGTAGGGGTCATGTTTTTCGTCTCAACAATAGTAGTGATACTAGCTTTCGGAGTTGTAGTGGTACTCATAAGAGTAGTAATAATAGTAGTAAAAATAGTAGTAGTAATCTGAGTGGTACTGTTTGCGCAGTGAGTAGAATAGTAGGTGTCATAGTGGTAGAAGTAGAGCAAATGGCATTCAGTGTCATTGGAGTTGTTGTCATGGCTAATAATGGTATAATATGGATAGAAGTAGCAGGAGTGGGCATTGTGGCAGAAGTAGTACGAAACGAAATGGTAGCAGGAGTCATCGTTCTGGTCGGGGTTGTCACCGTTGTGCTAGTAGTCGCGGTAGCGCTCGACTGGGAGTTTTAGTCGTCGCGGTGGAAATAGTAGAAGTCATTCTAATGGTACTGATGATAGTGGTATCGGTAGTCGGAGCAGTAGTACTCATAGTATTGGCTGCATGAGTAGTCATGTGGTAGTCCTGGTAGAGTTCATACTTGTAGGAGTGGGCGCTCGTAGCTGTGGTCGTACTATTGATAGCGAATGAATCAGGAGGAAGCGTAGTAGGAATGGTGACAGGAGTAATAATTGGAGTAGCAGTAGTAGTAGTGCATGGGGAGTTGCAGTAGTCAGCAGTTGTGAAAGGAATCCACAGAGTAACATGAGTAGTAGCAGTAGGAGTGGTAGTTCTGGGCGTAGTTGTGCTAGTTGTAGTACTAGTTAGATGGAGTCAGACGTTGGGAGTGTTGGTGCAAAAGTTCCACGACTGAAGCGGAGCTCCGTGTTTAAATAGAACTTGTAATTTTCTGCTCTGCGCCACAGAATGGAGTCTCGTTGCCTCGCTCTAACAGATCGTTTTGTGGGCTCCCCCCCGCCTTTCGGGGCGGAAGCGTTTCAACTCATTCAGACTTGCAGAATAGGCCAGCAGATCCCAGGCAATGTGGATGGGTCGATTCTTGCCAACTCAGGTGAGCGCCGGGAACCGAAAGCGAACAGATCTCACCGTGACAAGAAAGCAGATGGCGGAGAAAAATATGTCACCTTGGGCCACAGATATTTGCCCTTGTCCACTTTTGAGAGAACATGTCAACGGTGCACAGTTATTGACACCCCTGTTGAGTTACAATCATAATATTTAAGATTAAGACTTGTCACGGAAATGGACTTCAGACACTTAAACTAAGTCCGGTTCATAAATCAGGGGCCTTCGATCCTGGTCCTGCCTGTTTTCCATCCCACGTTACCGCAACACACACACACACGATTCAAATGATCAGGATCGTTAACCAGTTTCTGCAGACCTCGCTAATATTCGGATCTTTTGAATCAAATTATGTTGCCGCAAGGGAGAGACGGAAAACAAGGCAGGACATCGAACCTCGAGGAACAAGATTGAAGACCTCCGGGTTTGAGGTTAGCTTGAGGGGTCGGGCTCTGGTCAGCCAGCGGTCCTGCCCAGTGTCTTATATGGAGGGTCCCGATGATTTTCACCACTATCCTCGCATTGTCACCGCACGGAATTCCGGCGCGAGGCCTTGTCGGCCCCAAACTAGACGGCGGTGGACTCTCGATGGGAAGTGGGTCGGGAGACTTCCTCATCTGGTATACAAATTGCGGACCCTGTTGTGCCTTTTTTCACCAGAGAAGTGGCGTGTCGAGACTAACTCATGGACTTAGGCCTTGATAGAATTGGACCAGGGCAGCGACTTCGTCACAGACTCGACTACAGACTTTGAGGAAGACTTTTAAAGCCTTTCTACAGCTGTCGCCGGAGCAAACTTTACATTCCCAGCAAGCCTGTGAGCTGCAGCGTGTACGTGTTCCTACTTGTAGTTTTTTGCGCTTAAGCTCCCCCCGTGCCTCACTACCCTTCATACACACTATTTACACTCACGGGGGGGGGTATTGTTCCTGTGAACATTTTAAAAAAATCGGCATTTATTATCACCTTTCAGAGGCTGCTCCTTCATTCAAATCTGTCTTTTTTTTTTCTTCCTGATTTGTTTCGTCGACTCACCTGCTTCAGACAAATTACAGGGCGCGACTGGGGAAATTGTACGGTATCGCCTATCACACCTAGCTTTTCTCAATATTTGACTTCATCTTTTCAAAACCCTTTTTGCACCTTCATAAATGTTGACATCAAGGCAAATTTAACGGTTGGTTCAACTAACCGTCGCAGGTGAGAAATCCCCAAGTTGACAGCGTGTTTGGGGTCATTATCTTGTTACAAGAGGAAGCTTCTCCGGTCTAGTTTGAACCAATTTTTCTGTAAATGTCAGACAAAATGGTTTGGGAGACTTCATAATTCCAGAAAAACATTGCCGGATTTTCATCTTTTGACTGGAAACCCAAATGCTCGCCCTAAAAATCCTGTGTTGCATTCACTGAGGCTTTCCGGAGGAGGAATGCTCAGTTTTCTCCAAACGGCTCTGACATTTTTCCTGACTTTTCCTGCCTTCATCATGCGAGATGTGACTGGAGCATTCGCTGATGCTTTCCAGAGAAGGAATCCTCAATTTTTTTTTTTTCGAAACACCAGCGTGGCCTAACGCAAAAGAAAAAAAAAATGGGCTCGCCATGTTATCCTTCGTCTTGTCAGAGCCTGCGTGTACACTCGAGGTCATCATTTGCACTCGGGCTGTTCATTTTGTGCCTTTGCAGGACACGGGAGTGGACGAACAAAAGTATCGGGTGACATTCCACCAACAGGAATTTAATCGGCAACATTTGCAACTTGAACCTTTCTACCACAGAGCTTTTTGGATGAGGTTCTTCCACACCAAACTCATCCAAACGCACCTTCATGGTTGTCGATTACCCCGATAACTTTTGAGCCTTTTTTTTTTTTCTCTCACGACGCCTCGGTCTGGTTTTCTTTTACTGTCTGGCTGCATCCTCCATCCCAGCCCCCATCGCATCCATCGTTCCCTCCCTCTCTCTCTCTCTCTCTCGTGCTCTCCCATCCTTCCTTCCCTCCCTCCCTCCCTCCCTCTTTCCAACCTCCACCAGTGCCGCAGACATCCAGTCAGACAGACCAGATGGAAAATCTGACCGAATCCTTCCCTGGACTTTTAGATGATATGCAAGTCGCCAGTGAAGGTGCTCGAAAGCAGCCGCACGGCGTGGTTAAAAGTGATGAAAAAGTATTGTTCAATGAGTGTTGAATCACGCCTTCCACAACGCAACTTATTGATCGTTTTATCTTGAAAGTGGGTTGTGATCAAGCGCTGTGGAGCGAAAGGGGTGGGTGGGATGGAAGGTGTCAGATTTCCCTGCATTGGGAACGTTGCACATTTTCTCCCAACCTTTTAAACCCTTTCAAAAAAATGTGACACGGAAAGCTTCTTCTGGTGCCTTCACAGGCGATTAAAAAAGGAGGAATTCTCAATTTTTCGACACGTCATCTCATGTCATGATTTTTAGAACCTTCCAAAAAGGTTAAGTGTTGTGTTCACAAATTGTCAGTTCGGGTCTCATATTTTCATGGATTTTGGAACCTTGAATCAAAAAAGTCCCATTGCACATTCTGGCTGATGCGTTCAGTGACGCCTTCTATTGGAGGATTCCTCAGCTTTCTTCAAATTAGTTTCATGTGTTCATGACTTTCAGAACTTGAACAAAAAGTGACGTGGTGTGTTCGCTGGTATTGTCTAGGGGACAAATCTTGAAATTTTATGCTGTCTATTTTCGATGTGAAGCTTTATAAAAAAGTGACATGGCATGCTTTTTGATGTGCTTTCTATGAGAGTAATCCTCTGTTTTTTTTTTTCCACGCTTGCCTCATATTTTTAGGACTTTTTAAAAACAATGCAGACACTGGTCGCTTTATAGATGCAAAATCTTCAATCTTTTTCCAAACTGATTTCTGCTCTCATAACCTTTTCGAATCCTTCCAAATGTGACATGGCAGGTTTTAACTGCGGCATTCACTGATGCTTCTTTTCGACAACTTTCCCAAAAAAGATACAAGTTGCATTTACTGACTCTTTCTTGTGCAGGAATTTGGAGTTCTCTCTTGACTGGTCTCATAATTACTTCTAGAACCTTAAAAGTGAAAAGACACACTTTTACTGGTGCGTTCACTGATGCATTCCAAGAGAGGAATCCTCAGTTTTTTTGGTATTTCCATTTGACTCTTATGCACTCTCGTCTTCTTCTCTTTCAGGATGGTTCATCATTCCCAACATCTGGTAAAGTTTGTGAGCCGCGCTCAACCGAGCTGCTGCCTTGTGCCTCATGTTTTTAACCCTTTACAGTTAGTTCTCTTACTTAAAACGTGCTTGTACATTGTGTTCGTGTACTTGTCTTGCAAATGTCCAAGCATTTGTGTTTTGGGCATTAGTTGGGATCTGTCAACACCCCCCCCCCAAAAAAAAAAAGAATAATAATACAAGTCCAAGAGTTTAGCTGCTAAAAGTGGTGATGAAAGGGGGTGGAAGCTTTGAGATCCCTGCTGGAATTGTCGTTACCGTCCTCGAATGTGAGGCTGGAAGTAGGAGGTGGCAGAGAAAGACAACTGAAATGAAGAGAGTGTGTGTGTGTGTGTGTGTGTGTGTGTGTGTGTGTGTGTGTGTGTGTGTGTGTGTGTGTGTCTGTCTGTCTGTCTGTCTTATGGAGGAGCTAGAAGTAAAAAAAAAAAGCAAAAGCAAAAATAGTTTTGTTTCTGTGAAGTAAAAGAGAGAGAGAGAGAGAGAGAGAGAGAGAGAGAGAGAGAGAGAGAGAGAGAGAGAGAGAGAGAGACAGAAACTGGAAAAAAAAGTCGATGAGTCATCCTCTCCATCCAGCTGCAGGGACAAAAATGCTGCGACTTTTGTGTGGACAAAAGTATTGGGACACAGCCCTTTGTCAATAACTTCCCTATCGATTGTAAAGGGGCGACAATTATCTGCCTTCTTCCCTTTTGCTTCTCGAGGCATTCGTGGATGATGTTGGTGTCGTGGAACAGTTAAAAAAATTTTTTTTCTTTCGTCTCAAATATCTCGAGAGATTCAAGGAATGCGACGTGAAAAGGGGGAATGGACGTGACGGCGTTGCATTTCATCAGGCAGAAAGATTATTTGTTTTTCATGACTATTATTAACCCTTTCATGCAAAACTGTCACCTGATAACATGTTAAGCTGTCCACTGTAGTCAGCGCTGTCGCCAATAGGGCTCAACTAGAGCAAGAAAAAAAAAAGAGACTATGTCTGAAACATCCAGGGCAATACAAGTACAACACACCTGCATGTGTGGCATTTACTTGCGCTTCCTTGGGGTCCAATCCTTCATTTTTCCACCAAAATGGCCTCATATTGAGAGGAAACGTGACATGTCATCTTATGGGGCGGTTACGGGTGGTTTCTCGAGGAGGAATCCTTGGTGTCCTTCAAGTTTGCCTCATTTTATCATGATTTTTAGAACCTTAAAAAGTGACATGGGAAACTTGTCAAATTGCCTCTGATATTGCAACTTCAAGAACTGCCAAAAATGTTGTTTTAAAAAACAAAAATGCGTGGTGCATTCCCAGGAACTTTCCAGAGACCTTAAGTCTCTCTCAGCAGGCGTCATTCATATTTTCAGGTTTAAAAATGACAACAACAAAAAAAAGAAGGTTTTACTGATGCATTCACTGCAATTTTGAGGGAAGGAATCCATGTTTTTTTTTGTCTTATTCGCGTCATATTTTCATGAGCTTTTGAGCCTTCAAAAATGTGAATGTTGAGGAGTTTCACAACCGATTGGACATATCCTCATACGTACACTTTAAATATCAGAAACATCGTCAATGGAAGTTGCCACGAAAAAAAAAGCTTTGCGTTCCCTCGACTTGAAACAATTTTGTGGGTCCGAGACCAGAGTGAGAGCTGATCATCTGCGTGCCACATGTGATGAGAAATGCTCTGCACGGCAGCCTCGGCCCGACGTTGTCGTTCACGTTTCGCCATCTTAACGTGTTTGCAAGTGTGGTTGTTTTTACAGAGGGGCGGGAGGGGTCACATGACAATCCAATGCCGCCATGTTTTTTGGACCTGGGAGACTCCCTCCAGGGCAAGACAGGGAATCTTGAGCGACGTGTGCGCACCATCTGGTTTTATAGTTGATCACTGAGGTCAGGTATGCAAAATGTTTTTTTTAAACCACACGTTAAAATAGACATCTACAAAAAAATATTTAAATTCAAAAACATTTATTTATTCATCCATCCAGTTTTTTTTTTTTTTTTTTTAAAGAAATGTATTCTAGGGCCTGACCATCAAATCAGCTGGTTATCATCAGTTATCAGAATATTTTTTTTTGACAAATATCAGAGTCAGCCTCAAAATACCCATATTGGTCATATATATTGTATGCAAGCGAGAGAGAAATTTGACATATTTTGGAATCATTTATAATATGGATACATATTCATGATGTAATAGAATATAATAGAATGGAATGAAATACAATAAAATGTAGCATTTTTCAATTCCCCCAGTGGTTGACTTCTTTTTACACTTGAACGGCAGTTAAAAATGGGAAAATGGAATGAAATACAATAAAATTTAACATTTTTCAATTCCCCCAAGTGGTTGACTTCTTTTTACACTTGAACGGCAGTTAAAACATGTGAATCAAAACATTGCCTGTGTAGTAATTACGAATTAATGTGAAGTGAAACATGAATCGCTCCTTCTCAGTGTACTCTGTGAAATGGTGAGATGACCGTATTGGGTGAATTCTTCATATTTTTTCCCCCCTTCCCAGTGAGCAGCAACAACTTGTGAGCATGTGCAGTAGAAGAAATAGAAGACGACGACGAAGAAGAAAGCTGAGCTGCTGCAGCTCCACTTTGTTGAGCAGTCGAGGAGGAGGAGAAGAGAAAAAAAAAAAAAAGGTGACCTCAATGAAGAAGAATGCAATGTGGTCTCCTCTCCCTCCCCGAAACATCCAAGCAGCAAAAATGACTTTTCCCCTTTTTCTGTAAGCACAGACCATCAAAGTCTTTCACTTTTTGTTGGAAGTTCCTGTAGAGATTGTCACTTCTCTCCAAGTAAACACTCAAGAGATCAACATGGCGATAGCACTTCCTATTGCTCCCTTTTCTTTTTTCCTTTTTTTTTGGGGGGGGGGTGGTAGTTTGGCTTTAATTGCCATGCATTTGCACAAATCTCTCTACTTTTTCCTTTTCCACGCATGATGAAGAATCCCGGTGCCCGCCACATGTTGGAAAAGCAACTCGAGGGAGGAGGAGGAGGAGCTGAAATTTATGCTCTCCTCCTGGGTCACCCTGCATAAGCAGGGCTAACGCGTTTCACATGTTGCTGGCGGTGCGGGCTGGGCCGCTGACGACGTTTCGCCA
This sequence comes from Hippocampus comes, assembly GCF_001891065.2. Classification (NCBI taxonomy): domain Eukaryota; kingdom Metazoa; phylum Chordata; class Actinopteri; order Syngnathiformes; family Syngnathidae; genus Hippocampus; species Hippocampus comes. Next base: position 872,711 of record NW_017805118.1, on the reverse strand, counting down.
TCTCTCTTCCCGATCTGTAGGCCCGTGTTTACTTCCCTTCCCAGGGTCAAGCCCAACCCCAGCACCATCAGGAAGTGTGTCACCCATCATTGGCGGACGGGCAACAAACAATACAGTGTCAAGCACCTTTTAATTTGACAGTATAATGCACTCTGTACTGAGGGGTGGGCCATCCATAGATGAGGTTAAAAAAATTATACAATTTTTATTTTCATAATGTATTTTATTTTAATAATAAAGAAATAATATTACACACTATATATACACCATTTTAAAGCATTTTACGAAATATTTTCATGGCTAATCATTTCTATTTTTTTAATCCATTCATCTCATCAAATAATAATTGATTTCTTTCCAAAAATACAAAAGGAGTATTTGCAAAATGTAAAATGCACAACGTCACTGTTCTCGACTAAATTGGTTTTCGACCATATATTCGAGACTTTTTACGCCTCAGATTCCGACCGAAAACCAGTTTTCGACCAAACTGAGCAAACTCAAATACGCTACTTGACTCTTCTCAGCTTCCTTACGCGAGGAAGTGACGTAGCGTTAATTGTGAGAAGACGTGTTTGTTGTGATTTATGCAAATCTGTCTGTTTTTGTGTTCTTTCTGCATTGTGTATTAGCCCCTAATCATGGGCTAATGAAAACGTTTCAGGTTTCGAACAAATCGCTTTTCGAACAGCCTTATGGAACGGATTATGGTCGAAAACCGAGGTATGACTGTAAATTGGCTTTCATTCTATGTGATAATATTTTGAATCAATTAACCAATTGTTGAATGAGGTAAATGCATTGACAAATCTATTGCATTTTGCAAAAAAGCGACTGCAATTTAATTCCTACTCGCAATAGCTAGCAGCAGAGTGTCAGCTAACATTGATGGTGTCTTTGTAATGTTCCATAAAATGACAAGTTATTGTCACTGCCTTGACTTGCTGCCATGAGCCACCTTTAGCACGTGCATGCTGTCATTAAAAAATAAAAAAGCTGTAATGTATTCATCTTTCAGGGTGTGGACGGCATCTGTGCACCTGGATGGATCCTGGCACCGGGTTCGCTGTTGGAGCTGCAGAAATTTGAACTGAGGTGGGCGAAATCACGCATGTGTTAAATTATTATGAAAATAGCCCAAAAAGAATCACACTTTTTTTTCCCCTCAGCACTGTTAGATTATGAAATATTAGAAATTATTTTATGTCACAGTGTCATAAATAGCTAAAAAAAAAAAAAAAGAAGCTTTTAATCATGTCGCTAAAATGTCCACATTCTTATTCGTGAATGAATGGTCACAGCAGTGTGCCAGCGAATGTGTATGTCTGAGTTCTGTGCATTTTGCACCAAAAGGGAGAGTTCAACAAACTCACTCCAAAAATAAAAGTCAAATTAGAGGGTTGCAGCGTTCACTGGAGGGGAAAAAAAAAAAAAGGCCACTGGGTTTGGCTCTTGGCTTCACACACAGAACCGCTGCAATGCTCCTTGTCCGGTCTTGTGTTCCTCCTCCTGTGCTGGGATGAGTTTCCTACAAGAGCAGCGAAGAGCGAAAACGTCTGCAAACAAGATGGTGAAGGCTTCTCCTTTGAGTTTCAATTTTAAAATAGGTTGAGAACATATCCAACAAGTTAACGTTTGGTTGGGATCTGTCTGACTATCCCGCCTTGACTTTTGACGCCTGTGCTGTAATATTTAATTCAGGATATAAAATCAGAACCCTTGAGGGATAAGACAATCCTCTCCCTCTCTGAGAGAAACTGTCAGCGTTTGGATTCCCGAACGCAGAAATGTCTTCCAAACACTGTTCACTGAGCTTCTCCGCTGTCCTCTGCCTAACAGCTATTCCAGTCCCATCAGTGGTCTGCAAAGACAAAGCCGTGAAAAAGTATCCAGTGGTGACAAAACCAGATGTTTGGTGGATGCTACGTCCCCAGCAAAACATTATCCCGGCTGCGGCCTACAGCCTGAGATCGATACTCTCTCAACCGGCTGGACATGTTCCTCAGTTGCATTATTGGATTTGTAGCTTAAACGATTTGTGCAGGTTGTCAGTGTTGTGAGTCCTTGTCAGTGCCCTGCATTTATAATTTTTTTCTGCCGTTAAGATCAAGGGATTTATTATTTTTTTGTGTGTAATTTGGGTGGTTTCTGCATCCCTGGGTCTTGCTTGGGGCCCTTCACAAATTGTACATGGAGGTGGGAGTGGAGGTAGGCAGGCAGGCAGGCCTGATAACTAAATTGAATTGCATGATAGCATTTTATGGTAGCACAAGTTTAATATGGAAAAGTGTGGCCCCCTTTCGTCAACGTTGTTCAGCAATTTTTATGGTAGTGATGTCATCTTTGGTGACTGGGCATTTGTTTTTGTTTGATTTCACCCGGTCGAATAACCCCCCCCCCCACCCACCCCCGTCTTCTTCCTCAGGTATCCAATCAATCAGTCCCTAACCTTATGTCTCCTCATTTGAGCCTCCTTCGTTCCGTATTTATCAGGGAGTACCTACCATCCATGTTGGGATTCTTTATCCTCAGTGGCGATTCTTGTCGTGGTTCCGGTCTTGGTTTTCCGTCTCGACATTTGGTCCACATGCCTCCCACACTGTGCCAGACCAGGACAATGTCCTCTGACTGGCATTGTAGCTTTTATTAGCATCATGGTCTTAATTGCAAAAAAAAATGTACTCTTTGGTCGTTTGTCATGTATTAGCTTCTGATTCAAACTGAGCTAAGATCACTTTGCCCCTGGGGGATATGCAGTGGCGCTTCATAAAGAGGTCCACATGCTCATGGGTAAGCTGGCCCATAGCCAAAATTGTGTGGTTTTTTTTTTTCTTTTCTACGGATTGACACAGAAAAAGACGTAGCCACGTAAACCTTGACTCCCCGCCGGTCTGTCGGCTGCTGTTTGGTTTTTTTTTTTTCTACGGACTGACACAGAAAAAGACGTAACCATGTAAACCTTGACCCCCCACCGGTCTGTCGGCTGCCGTTTGGGCTAGCATTGCATGTAGAAACACATTACTTGTCTTTACGGGAAGCTGACATGACTTCCTGCTAACTAGCGTACTCGATGGTGTAGAAGATTTACAGATCGCAAGTTGGTGATGCAAAGGCAGAATTATAGCCAGATCCCCTGAAGGAGACTTTTGAGTCCTTTGTCTGGTCGAAAACCTGGTTTTGTAAACATGGTCTATAGATTCGGTCACTTTTCGAGGAAATCATGATCGATTGAGTCATCGGACATCACGCCAAGTGTATTCATGTAGCAGTCTCATCAGCTTTTGCGCTTTCCGTATTTCTGCCGTTAAGGGATCGGATTGTCACCAGACCTGAACTGCGCGAGACTTGCTTTGAACTGTTTTCACGAGTCTGTTTACTGTTTTCAGACTTGATGAAATGTACTTTCCGTATTTCTGCCGTTAAGGGATCGGATTGTCTCCAGACCTGAACTGCGCTCGACTTGGTTTGAACTGATTTGGTGTTTTCACAAGTCTGTTTACTGTTTTCAGACTTGATGAAACGTTTCATCTGAAAAAGGAAAATGACCTTGTTGTTTGAGTAAAATACATATTCATGTGTGTGTGTGCATTTCATAATGTGGGTTTTTAGAGTCAATTTCCCCTTTAGTGAAAAAGGAAAATGACCTTGTTGTTTGAGTAAAATGGTGCATTTCATAATGTGGGTTTTCGAGTCAATTTCCCCTTAAAGCACCATGACAACTTTACCATTCGGTGTTCACGCTTAATTAGGCTTGGATCTAAATTTGATTCTGAACAGGGCAATAAAAGTCCTAACAGTCAAAGTAAGCCATTGAAAATTGTTTGGATTTAACATTTTTATTTTCAGAGTTCCTGACACTCCCATGAATCCAAGTTTGGCATTATAACGCCCCAATGGCAGGGTGTTGGGGCACTGCTAGTGCGTAGTTTGCACAAAAAAATCATCAGCGTGTATTATCGCATCGATGATTTTAGAAGCCAATGGAAGTAGATAATCAAAGGTCAGGCTTCCCTGGTGGGGGTCATATGACTTGCAGCGGCATCAGCTTGAGAAAAATGAAAGGGATAGAAACAGTTTGAAGTGCTGCTAGCCTAACTTCACTTCTGGGTGTGGCCACAATGAATCAGTTCAGAAGTCAGGAAGAAAGAATCGGAGAAACCCGCAAGATAAGTCGCAGAAAATCTTTTTCTTTTGGAGTGCTTTAAGGAGAGGCCCGTCATGCATGCGTCAGGAAGTGTGTACAGATATGAAGGTGTTCCTCAGGGTTTTATCTGGATCACACTAAGGAAACACCACATTCAGAGGGAGAGAAGTGACACGAGGAGCCGAACGTCTCCTGGCGGCTGCCGAGCATTAAAACGGCTCGAAGGCGTCCACGTCACATTGTTTTTTAGGAGAAAGGAGGGGAGGGGCTTGGGCTTGGTGATGCCAGCTTCTCATTGGCTGCGGCCCGTTGCCCAAAGATAGGCAACTGTCACGTGGCACTTGAAGGATGTCTACTGGCTGTGTTAGCAAGCCAGTGAATGTTTGTTTTCCCCCCCCCCCCCCCCCCCCCCCCCCCCCTTCCCCCCAAAATTTTTTTTTTTTTTTTTTTTTTTTTTTGCTCCTCCCGTGTCCACGTCTGCAAGTACAAGAGGAGGTGCTCTGCCTCTCATTAGCGTTGCGTTTCCCAGGCCTGCCACATCCACAAAGGGAGTGTGCAGGGATGAGGAGGGAAAGAAAAAAAAAAAGGAAGAACACAAA
>NW_017805118.1:854481-867732 GCF_001891065.2 Hippocampus comes | reverse complement strand
GGTTTTTTGTTAACACACACCCACACACCCACCCCCACACACACACACACACACACACACACACACACACACACACACACACACACACGTTAAGAGGAATGTGAGGGTCCCGTAAGAGAATAGCTCTCCCCAAAAAGTTTTTCAAATCATCTAAAATCAGAATACATTGGATGAAAAATGAAAGTTGATATAATTTAAACGAAAGAAGTTATTTGAGTCATCACAACTTTTTTTTTTTTTTTTTTCTGCCTGACCAGATTGAAGAGGCTGCTGGGCCAAAGGCGCAACCGACAAACTCGGAGGACATGCGGAAGGGACGCCAACCTGCATTTGGACACATATAGAGCGCTGCGGTGTGCTTGAAAAGCTCATGTGATGTCACGTTGCACCACAAGGTGGAGGTGAGTGCGGCCCGTCTGCCTCTCACTCAACTTAAACGTCTGCTTCGTGCACTGCACGACACTGTGAATTACACATAGACAACCCGAGCATCATCAAGCACTTCTGGAATGTTTTTCACATTGAGGTGGGCCAAGTTAGATTAAAAAAAAAATGTGGGTGTATGTATGTGTGTACGTGTATTACTAACTTGGCACACTTCATTATCACACTCTTCTGGTCAAGTTTTTCAATGACATTGATGTTGTGGCATACACGGACGGCACTTAGTTTTTGTCCCAGTGAGAGAAGTCGGATGTGCTCATTTGCCCCTTGATGTGACACCACACATGAGCTGGTCAAGCACACACAATACTGAAGCTGCTCCCATCTAGAGCCTCGTGTGTGCGTGTGCAACTTGAACTGGCCCACACAAACATTGACTGGTAAAATGCTTTCACATTGTCATGTTAGTTTTTCTGTCCAATAAATTGTTCAACTTGAGTTTGAGTCTTTGCCTTTTATGACTAAATTCAACCTCAACTCACTCGCAGCCTTTCATGCGTCATGATCACTGCAGCGGAAGACTTTTCAAAGACTGACATCTTGACCCCCCCCCCCCCCTATCGCCCTAAATTTTTTTCTTTTTTTTTTTTTTTTTTTGCTCCTCCCGTGTCCACGTCTGCAAGTACAAGAGGAGGTGCTCTGCCTCTCATTAGCGTTGCGTTTCCCAGGCCTGCCACATCCACAAAGGGAGTGTGCAGGGATGAGGAGGGAAAGAAAAAAAAAAAAGGAAGACCACAAAAGAGGGAGGAAAAAGGGAAAGGCGGAGCAATTGTTGTGACGACGACGATGATGATGATGATGATGATGATGATGATGGTGGTGGTAGAGTTAACGTGGACTTTTTTCACCCCTTGGAACGTCACCATTACCTATTTCCTTTAAGTTCAATCAGAAGCCTTAACTTTTATGAAGAAAAGTTGTCATCATCATCTTGCAGTTTTTTTTTTGTTTTGTTTTTGTGAAGAATAAAGCATGTGGTCTTAGTTAACACACACACGCACACCCACACCCACACACACACCCACACACACACACACACACACACACATTCTACCACCCATTTCCTCCATTGGAATGGCGAGTTTTTCTGCAACATTTAGTGGAACCACCAATGTCCCAGAAGAGGTACAATTTAGACTTTGACCTAAAATTTCAGGTTGAGATCCAGCGATTGACTTAATTTTTTGTAGCGTAGAGTGTTTTGTTCTGCACAGCACTTTTTTTTTTTTTTTTTTTCTGCCTGACCAGATTGAAGAGGCTGCTGGGCCAAAGGCGCAACCGACAAACTCGGAGGACATGCGGAAGGGACGCCAACCTGCATTTGGACACATATAGAGCGCTGCGGTGTGCTTGAAAAGCTCATGTGATGTCACGTTGCACCACAAGGTGGAGGTGAGTGCGCCCGCCTGTCTGTCTCTCACTCAACTTAAACGTCTGCTTCGTGCACTGCACGACACTGTGAATTACACATAGACAACCCGAGCATCATCAAGCACTTCTGGAATGTTTTTCACATTGAGGTGGGCCAAGTTAGATTAAAAAAAAAATGTGGGTGTATGTATGTGTGTACGTGTATTACTAACTTGGCACACTTCATTATCACACTCTTCTGGTCAAGTTTTTCAATGACATTGATGTTGTGGCATACACGGACGGCACTTAGTTTTTGTCCCAGTGAGAGAAGTCGGATGTGCTCATTTGCCCCTTGATGTGACACCACACATGAGCTGGTCAAGCACACACAATACTGAAGCTGCTCCCATCTAGAGCCTCGTGTGTGCGTGTGCAACTTGAACTGGCCCACACAAACATTGACTGGTAAAATGCTTTCACATTGTCATGTTAGTTTTTCTGTCCAATAAATTGTTCAACTTGAGTTTGAGTCTTTGCCTTTTATGACTAAATTCAACCTCAACTCACTCGCAGCCTTTCATGCGTCATGATCACTGCAGCGGAAGACTTTTCAAAGACTGACATCTTGAGGAGAGAGTTGCGTATCAGTCATTCGTATGGACACAAGTGGAACATTGCTGGTCCCGTCGGTCTCCTCATGAGTCGTAATGACAGGAATCGAGCTTTTGGGTCATGTGAAAGCGACGGGAGCAGTGAAGCAGTCTGATGTGACTGAAGCGCAACTCTGACCTGGAGCCTTTGGAAACCTGCTGCTATGCCTGCCCCCGGCTCCACCCAATTTCACATCTACCAATCACAACACAGCCCAGATTTATATACCCAATGAAAATATAGTCATTTGGATAGCCCCCCCCCCATTTTTTTGGTGGGGGGGTCCAGGGTGAAAAAAAATCCGGAGGGTGGGGGGGATCTGGAAAAAAAATTGGGGGGGAATAATTTACAATTTTTTTCGTCAGTACTTTAGATTTTTTTTGATGAGTAGTAAGTTAGAATTTTGTGATGTATTTAAGAATGAAGTTGAGAGTTCAAGTGTTCTTTGTAATCAAGCTTTATTTCTTTTGCAGAGTAGACAATCACGAAGCAAAGAAAAACGTGGACAAGCATGTTGAGCTGAGAGCAAAGAGACGTCCGCCAGTTACACGTCGAGTCAATTTATTGCGCAGAGAAAGATGTTTTTGGCATGGAACCGACCAGTGAGAGAGACGTTGCTGGGTTTTTCGTGTATAAAAAAAAAAGTTGTCATAATGGTGTATTGAAAGAGTGTAATTGTCTTCCACTTTTCAGGCTGGACCCAAAGTTTGGCTTCAGCACCTGAATTGAAATGTGACTCGTTACCAGCAGATGGCTCATCTCTTCACCTCATGGCACTCCGGTGGTTCCACCTGGATGACAAAGCACAGGTGAGGCCAATTTATGATGAACCAAAAGCGCAGTTCCATTTTACAGTACGCTGCTGCTGAAGCGCCTCATTTTTTAACTTTCTTATTGAAAAAAAAGTGCTAACTGGAGACTGCAACCTTTTGCTGCAACAGTTGGTCGAGCGTGATCAACGCCAACAGGCCAAGCTGCGACTGGTCCAATGACAAACACAAGGTGGTCAAACCTGCCAACACCACAAACGAGGGACCCATCAAGCTCTTATTTTGAATCTTTGAACGGCAACGTTGAAAATGGAGGCGGCAGTGAGGACCTGCTACGAGCTTGCCGCATTTGTTTCTTTGCCCAGCAGGCCTACAACCAACAGTCAAGTACTTGGTTTTGAATTGTGCAACAGGTCCAAACCTTGAGGGGGACGGCTTGACTTCACAAGTTGATCCATGCAACATGAATCAGGTTCTTTCGCACCACCTAGTGGACAAGAGGAGGACAAACACGCACGTGTGCAGGGGCGTCGACTCGACCAGCTCGTGGGGAGCTCGTTGACCTGCTGGTTGAGTAGAAGCTCCTGTGGCTGAAGCCAAATGTTTCTTTTTTTTTTCTGGACCGAGTTTTGACAACTCTGCCCGTTCTTGATTCAATCACATGCTGAAATAAGTCCGAGTAGTCACAAATGTGCCCGTGTATGAAAGAGTTTGTTTCACTCATGAGGTGAGCAGAGATGGACGCTTCTTCGTAAGCTCTTGACTTTTAAATCTTCAGCCCTCCAAGCTCGTAGCTGAGCAACCCGATATTTGGTAGACCTATAAAAGACCCGCAGAAGTCTCACGAAGCCAGGGCCTAAAACGCCACAGGATGGCAGCCATTTTAAAGCTCAGTCTGTTGATGTTCGCCTTATTATACATTGCCATCTTTTTAAAAGAATGCCTTACAATACATGGGTGTCTTTTTCGAAACGCCTTAGAATACATGGTCATCTTTTTCGGCCAAAAACGCCTGACGAAACATGGTTGTTTTTTTCGGCTAAAAAAGCCTTACTATACATGGTCGTTTTTTGGGAGCGAAAAACGCCTTACTATACATGGTCGTTTTTTGGGAGCGAAAAACGCCTTACTATACATGGTCGTTTTTTGGGAGCGAAAAACGCCTTACTATACATGGTCGTTTTTTGGGAGCGAAAAACGCCTTACTATACATGGTCGTTTTTTGGGAGCGAAAAACGCCTTACTATACATGGTCGTTTTTTGGGAGCGAAAAACGCCTTACTATACATGGTCGTTTTTTGGGAGCGAAAAACGCCTTACTATACATGGTCGTTTTTTGGGAGCGAAAAACGCCTTACTATACATGGTCGTTTTTTGGGAGCGAAAAACGCCTTACTATACATGGTCGTTTTTTGGGAGCGAAAAACGCCTTACTATACATGGTCGTTTTTTGGGAGCGAAAAACGCCTTACTATACATGGTCGTTTTTTGGGAGCGAAAAACGCCTTACTATACATGGTCGTTTTTTGGGAGCGAAAAACGCCTTACTATACATGGTCGTTTTTTGGGAGCGAAAAACGCCTTACTATACATGGTCGTTTTTTGGGAGCGAAAAACGCCTTACTATACATGGTCGTTTTTTGGGAGCGAAAAACGCCTTACTATACATGGTCGTTTTTTGGGAGCGAAAAACGCCTTACTATACATGGTCGTTTTTTGGGAGCGAAAAACGCCTTACTATACATGGTCGTTTTTTGGGAGCGAAAAACGCCTTACTATACATGGTCGTTTTTTGAGAGCGAAAAACGCTTTACAGTCCATGGTCGTTTTTTGGGGGTGAAAAATGCCTTATTATACATGGTTGTTTTTGGGGGCTAAAAACGCCTTACTATACTATGTCGTTTTTTTCGGGCTAAAAACGCCTTACTATACTATGTCGTTTTTTTCGGGCTAAAAACGCCTTACTATACTATGTCGTTTTTTTCGGGCTAAAAACGCCTTACTATACTATGTCGTTTTTTTCGGGCTAAAAACGCCTTACTATACTATGTCGTTTTTTTCGGGCTAAAAACGCCTTACTATACTATGTCGTTTTTTTCGGGCTAAAAACGCCTTACTATACTATGTCGTTTTTTTCGGGCTAAAAACGCCTTACTATACTATGTCGTTTTTTTCGGGCTAAAAACGCCTTACTATACTATGTCGTTTTTTTCGGGCTAAAAACGCCTTACTATACTATGTCGTTTTTTTCGGGCTAAAAACGCCTTACTATACTATGTCGTTTTTTTCGGGCTAAAAACGCCTTACTATACTATGTCGTTTTTTTCGGGCTAAAAACGCCTTACTATACTATGTCGTTTTTTTCGGGCTAAAAACGCCTTACTATACTATGTCGTTTTTTTCGGGCTAAAAACGCCTTACTATACTATGTCGTTTTTTTCGGGCTAAAAACGCCTTACTATACTATGTCGTTTTTTTCGGGCTAAAAACGCCTTACTATACTATGTCGTTTTTTTCGGGCTAAAAACGCCTTACTATACTATGTCGTTTTTTTCGGGCTAAAAACGCCTTACTATACTATGTCGTTTTTTTCGGGCTAAAAACGCCTTACTATACTATGTCGTTTTTTTCGGGCTAAAAACGCCTTACTATACTATGTCGTTTTTTTCGGGCTAAAAACGCCTTACTATACTATGTCGTTTTTTTCGGGCTAAAAACGCCTTACTATACTATGTCGTTTTTTTCGGGCTAAAAACGCCTTACTATACTATGTCGTTTTTTTCGGGCTAAAAACGCCTTACTATACTATGTCGTTTTTTTCGGGCTAAAAACGCCTTACTATACTATGTCGTTTTTTTCGGGCTAAAAACGCCTTACTATACTATGTCGTTTTTTTCCGCTTAAAACGCCTTACTATACATGGTCATTTTTTGGGGCTAAAAATGCCTTTCTATACATGGTCGTTTTTTGGGAGCGAAAAACGCCTTACAGTACATGGTCGTTTTTTGGGAGCGAAAAACGCCTTACTATACTATGTCGTTTTTTTCCGCTTAAAACGCCTTACTATACTATGTCGTTTTTTTCCGCTTAAAACGCCTTACTATACTATGTCGTTTTTTTCCGCTTAAAACGCCTTACTATACTATGTCGTTTTTTTCCGCTTAAAACGCCTTACTATACTATGTCGTTTTTTTCCGCTTAAAACGCCTTACTATACTATGTCGTTTTTTTCCGCTTAAAACGCCTTACTATACTATGTCGTTTTTTTCCGCTTAAAACGCCTTACTATACTATGTCGTTTTTTTCCGCTTAAAACGCCTTACTATACTATGTCGTTTTTTTCCGCTTAAAACGCCTTACTATACTATGTCGTTTTTTTCCGCTTAAAACGCCTTACTATACTATGTCGTTTTTTTCCGCTTAAAACGCCTTACTATACTATGTCGTTTTTTTCCGCTTAAAACGCCTTACTATACTATGTCGTTTTTTTCCGCTTAAAACGCCTTACTATACTATGTCGTTTTTTTCCGCTTAAAACGCCTTACTATACTATGTCGTTTTTTTCCGCTTAAAACGCCTTACTATACTATGTCGTTTTTTTCCGCTTAAAACGCCTTACTATACTATGTCGTTTTTTTCCGCTTAAAACGCCTTACTATACTATGTCGTTTTTTTCCGCTTAAAACGCCTTACTATACTATGTCGTTTTTTTCCGCTTAAAACGCCTTACTATACTATGTCGTTTTTTTCCGCTTAAAACGCCTTACTATACTATGTCGTTTTTTTCCGCTTAAAACGCCTTACTATACTATGTCGTTTTTTTCCGCTTAAAACGCCTTACTATACTATGTCGTTTTTTTCCGCTTAAAACGCCTTACTATACTATGTCGTTTTTTTCCGCTTAAAACGCCTTACTATACTATGTCGTTTTTTTCCGCTTAAAACGCCTTACTATACTATGTCGTTTTTTTCCGCTTAAAACGCCTTACTATACTATGTCGTTTTTTTCCGCTTAAAACGCCTTACTATACTATGTCGTTTTTTTCCGCTTAAAACGCCTTACTATACTATGTCGTTTTTTTCCGCTTAAAACGCCTTACTATACTATGTCGTTTTTTTCCGCTTAAAACGCCTTACTATACTATGTCGTTTTTTTCCGCTTAAAACGCCTTACTATACTATGTCGTTTTTTTCCGCTTAAAACGCCTTACTATACTATGTCGTTTTTTTCCGCTTAAAACGCCTTACTATACTATGTCGTTTTTTTCCGCTTAAAACGCCTTACTATACTATGTCGTTTTTTTCCGCTTAAAACGCCTTACTATACTATGTCGTTTTTTTCCGCTTAAAACGCCTTACTATACTATGTCGTTTTTTTCCGCTTAAAACGCCTTACTATACTATGTCGTTTTTTTCCGCTTAAAACGCCTTACTATACTATGTCGTTTTTTTCCGCTTAAAACGCCTTACTATACTATGTCGTTTTTTTCCGCTTAAAACGCCTTACTATACTATGTCGTTTTTTTCCGCTTAAAACGCCTTACTATACTATGTCGTTTTTTTCCGCTTAAAACGCCTTACTATACTATGTCGTTTTTTTCCGCTTAAAACGCCTTACTATACTATGTCGTTTTTTTCCGCTTAAAACGCCTTACTATACTATGTCGTTTTTTTCCGCTTAAAACGCCTTACTATACTATGTCGTTTTTTTCCGCTTAAAACGCCTTACTATACTATGTCGTTTTTTTCCGCTTAAAACGCCTTACTATACTATGTCGTTTTTTTCCGCTTAAAACGCCTTACTATACTATGTCGTTTTTTTCCGCTTAAAACGCCTTACTATACTATGTCGTTTTTTTCCGCTTAAAACGCCTTACTATACTATGTCGTTTTTTTCCGCTTAAAACGCCTTACTATACTATGTCGTTTTTTTCCGCTTAAAACGCCTTACTATACTATGTCGTTTTTTTCCGCTTAAAACGCCTTACTATACTATGTCGTTTTTTTCCGCTTAAAACGCCTTACTATACTATGTCGTTTTTTTCCGCTTAAAACGCCTTACTATACTATGTCGTTTTTTTCCGCTTAAAACGCCTTACTATACTATGTCGTTTTTTTCCGCTTAAAACGCCTTACTATACTATGTCGTTTTTTTCCGCTTAAAACGCCTTACTATACTATGTCGTTTTTTTCCGCTTAAAACGCCTTACTATACTATGTCGTTTTTTTCCGCTTAAAACGCCTTACTATACTATGTCGTTTTTTTCCGCTTAAAACGCCTTACTATACTATGTCGTTTTTTTCCGCTTAAAACGCCTTACTATACTATGTCGTTTTTTTCCGCTTAAAACGCCTTACTATACTATGTCGTTTTTTTCCGCTTAAAACGCCTTACTATACTATGTCGTTTTTTTCCGCTTAAAACGCCTTACTATACTATGTCGTTTTTTTCCGCTTAAAACGCCTTACTATACTATGTCGTTTTTTTCCGCTTAAAACGCCTTACTATACTATGTCGTTTTTTTCCGCTTAAAACGCCTTACTATACTATGTCGTTTTTTTCCGCTTAAAACGCCTTACTATACTATGTCGTTTTTTTCCGCTTAAAACGCCTTACTATACTATGTCGTTTTTTTCCGCTTAAAACGCCTTACTATACTATGTCGTTTTTTTCCGCTTAAAACGCCTTACTATACTATGTCGTTTTTTTCCGCTTAAAACGCCTTACTATACTATGTCGTTTTTTTCCGCTTAAAACGCCTTACTATACTATGTCGTTTTTTTCCGCTTAAAACGCCTTACTATACTATGTCGTTTTTTTCCGCTTAAAACGCCTTACTATACTATGTCGTTTTTTTCCGCTTAAAACGCCTTACTATACTATGTCGTTTTTTTCCGCTTAAAACGCCTTACTATACTATGTCGTTTTTTTCCGCTTAAAACGCCTTACTATACTATGTCGTTTTTTTCCGCTTAAAACGCCTTACTATACTATGTCGTTTTTTTCCGCTTAAAACGCCTTACTATACTATGTCGTTTTTTTCCGCTTAAAACGCCTTACTATACTATGTCGTTTTTTTCCGCTTAAAACGCCTTACTATACTATGTCGTTTTTTTCCGCTTAAAACGCCTTACTATACTATGTCGTTTTTTTCCGCTTAAAACGCCTTACTATACTATGTCGTTTTTTTCCGCTTAAAACGCCTTACTATACTATGTCGTTTTTTTCCGCTTAAAACGCCTTACTATACTATGTCGTTTTTTTCCGCTTAAAACGCCTTACTATACTATGTCGTTTTTTTCCGCTTAAAACGCCTTACTATACTATGTCGTTTTTTTCCGCTTAAAACGCCTTACTATACTATGTCGTTTTTTTCCGCTTAAAACGCCTTACTATACTATGTCGTTTTTTTCCGCTTAAAACGCCTTACTATACTATGTCGTTTTTTTCCGCTTAAAACGCCTTACTATACTATGTCGTTTTTTTCCGCTTAAAACGCCTTACTATACTATGTCGTTTTTTTCCGCTTAAAACGCCTTACTATACTATGTCGTTTTTTTCCGCTTAAAACGCCTTACTATACTATGTCGTTTTTTTCCGCTTAAAACGCCTTACTATACTATGTCGTTTTTTTCCGCTTAAAACGCCTTACTATACTATGTCGTTTTTTTCCGCTTAAAACGCCTTACTATACTATGTCGTTTTTTTCCGCTTAAAACGCCTTACTATACTATGTCGTTTTTTTCCGCTTAAAACGCCTTACTATACTATGTCGTTTTTTTCCGCTTAAAACGCCTTACTATACTATGTCGTTTTTTTCCGCTTAAAACGCCTTACTATACTATGTCGTTTTTTTCCGCTTAAAACGCCTTACTATACTATGTCGTTTTTTTCCGCTTAAAACGCCTTACTATACTATGTCGTTTTTTTCCGCTTAAAACGCCTTACTATACTATGTCGTTTTTTTCCGCTTAAAACGCCTTACTATACTATGTCGTTTTTTTCCGCTTAAAACGCCTTACTATACTATGTCGTTTTTTTCCGCTTAAAACGCCTTACTATACTATGTCGTTTTTTTCCGCTTAAAACGCCTTACTATACTATGTCGTTTTTTTCCGCTTAAAACGCCTTACTATACTATGTCGTTTTTTTCCGCTTAAAACGCCTTACTATACTATGTCGTTTTTTTCCGCTTAAAACGCCTTACTATACTATGTCGTTTTTTTCCGCTTAAAACGCCTTACTATACTATGTCGTTTTTTTCCGCTTAAAACGCCTTACTATACTATGTCGTTTTTTTCCGCTTAAAACGCCTTACTATACTATGTCGTTTTTTTCCGCTTAAAACGCCTTACTATACTATGTCGTTTTTTTCCGCTTAAAACGCCTTACTATACTATGTCGTTTTTTTCCGCTTAAAACGCCTTACTATACTATGTCGTTTTTTTCCGCTTAAAACGCCTTACTATACTATGTCGTTTTTTTCCGCTTAAAACGCCTTACTATACATGGTTGTTTTTTTGGGGGGCTAAAAATGCCTTGCTATACGTGGTCATTTTTTGGGGGGCTAAAAACGCCTGACTGTACATGGTCTATTTTAGTCCTTATTTGCATCATTTTCTTTCAAAACGCCTGACTGGACATGGTCGTTAAAAAAAAAGCCTTTCCATTCATGGTCATTAGAAAAATCCATACTATAGATGTGAACTACAGACGAAGTCCGAGACCTGGATTCGAACCTTACATCTTTCACTGTGGAGCTGATGCCCTAACCAGTGGACCACCTATACCCGAACTCGCAAGTGACAAGCCAAAAAGGCCTTTACATACGTGGTCGGTCTTTCAATGAAAAACGTGCAAAAGTTATCACAGCGGTACATAATTAAAAAGACGAACAGCATTTTAACTTTTGCACAATATAAAACGAAGTTTGATTTCACCGTGATTCTTTGCAGATTCTTCAGCCCCGGGCCCCGTTGGGACCAGCAGAGACCACCCCACAACCATCCAGACGAGACTTGCGTCTCAATTTTCCAACGGAGTTGCCCTTATCAACAAAACATCTTGAAACAATGAATAAAGTTGGCTTGCACGTTTGGAAGTATGCGTACGGATGTTTTATTTGCACTTTATTCACGATCGCCAACAAAGAAAAATGACAAAACGACACGATCACTTTGTGCTCCTCGTCTTTAATCGAAAACGAAAGTGGCTTTGCAAACTCTCCTGATCTCAGGGTGGCATTCAAGGCAGGCAGCGGGGGGAAATACTGGCGGGGTCGAGGGGTGATGGGTGAGGTTTCAGTGCCGTCACGTCGCCCAAAGTTGAAGCCCGTCCCACAAGTTACTACTGCACGAGACACCAACCGTCTCACCAGTTATGTTCTTTTTTTTTTACCTTCAATCATTCGTGTGGTCGGTCGCCTGTCACTACATATAAAAATGTCGAAATTTTTGTGCCGGAATGGCGTGATGGGAAAATAAATCGCTGGGTTGGCAGCCGAACCGAGTTCGTACCCTGTCCCATCTGCTTTCTATTTATAAATTTAGCAAGAGTCGAACCAGGGTTTCCCGTCACCTCGTCCAAGGGCGAAATTAGGACCAGAAGCGATCACCCCACGAGAGTTGCCAAAGCGTCTCACCAAACATGTTCCTTTTCTAACTTCTGAACACGCTGGTGTGGCTGTCTGATGCCCCATGATTACATGCAAAAAATGTGAGATTTACCTGCCAGAATGGCTGAATGGTAAAACACGTTGAAAGATACTCAGGCGAACCGAGTTCGAGCCCCACCACGTGCTCCGTTTTATATAAATTTAGCAAGAGTCGAACCTGGGTTTCCCGTCACCTCGTCCAAGGGCGAAATTAGTACCAGAAACGAACATCCCAGGAGGGTTGCCAAAGCGTCTCACCAAACATGTTCCTTTTCTAACCTCTGAACACGCGTGTGGCTGGCTGATTCCCCATGATTACATGTAAAAATTTCGAAATTTTCGCGGCACGATGGCCGAATGGTAAGACATTGGACAGTAATCAGGCGAACCGAGTTCGAGCCCCACCATGTGCTCTATTTATAAATTTAGCAAGAATCGAACCCGGGATCTCCGGGGGAAACGTCACGTCGTTACGCTTTCGACTACGCTAGATTGCTGGGAAAAGGTTTCGGGTGGTTGTATTTATACAATTACATTCTTCAACGGTACTATTTGATGACCATAAATAAAGGTAGAAGTAGCTGACGTCACCATGGAAGGACAGTCCAGTGGTGGACGACAGTAATTCCCACCTGGTGAACTCAAGTTCGAGTCCGGGTGGTGCCTTGAACATTTGACTCCGTTTTTTTTCCACACAATATCCTCACACTCACTTCCTGTTTCAAATTAAAAGTTTTTATTTTATTTCCGGAAGTGACGTCATCAACGGAAACCTATTTAAGGCGGGCCGACGAGGCAATCGTTCTGTCTCACCTTCGACAGCCTCCGCTTGTCCTCGTCTCCACGCTGCTCCTGCTCCGCACGCCTATCCACACGGAAAACTCCAAAAAGGTGACTTTTTATTCTTTAAATAGCCTCTGAAAACACACGGCTTTCGCTCAATATGAATGGAAAGCAAAGCAACACTTTAGACATGCTGGTACCTGGCGATCGTGCTCAGCAAAAACGTTTGCTCGAGCGTTAGCAATCAATGTCTCCTGCGACCTTACTTTGCAACAAAACCTTTTTTTCCCAACATCCTAGGACGAAAGCGGCGTTTCGCCGAATGGGTAAGTAGACAAAACTCATTTTCTAAATTCACAATCAAAGCAAAGTATTGTGCCTATGTGCGTGCTAATTGTGTCATTTCTGTTCGCAGGAACCAGTCTTCAAATGGAATCTAACACGGGCCACTCGCTGTGCGTTTTAATGTGGAATGTAAGCCCTGAATCGTTTGGAGCAAGCCCATCTAATTTGTCTCTTTTCTATCCACAGGCTTTGCATCTGCTATAGAATGGCCAAATTGACTGCAACACGGTAGAACTGCCACATTTTAAGAT
>NW_017805118.1:834509-836055 GCF_001891065.2 Hippocampus comes | reverse complement strand
GCTGGGTTGGCAGCCGAACCGAGTTCGTACCCTGTCCCATCTGCTTTCTATTTATAAATTTAGCAAGAGTCGAACCAGGGTTTCCCGTCACCTCGTCCAAGGGCGAAATTAGGACCAGAAGCGATCACCCCACGAGAGTTGCCAAAGCGTCTCACCAAACATGTTCCTTTTCTAACTTCTGAACACGCTGGTGTGGCTGTCTGATGCCCCATGATTACATGCAAAAAATGTGAGATTTACCTGCCAGAATGGCTGAATGGTAAAACACGTTGAAAGATACTCAGGCGAACCGAGTTCGAGCCCCACCACGTGCTCCGTTTTATATAAATTTAGCAAGAGTCGAACCTGGGTTTCCCGTCACCTCGTCCAAGGGCGAAATTAGTACCAGAAACGAACATCCCAGGAGGGTTGCCAAAGCGTCTCACCAAACATGTTCCTTTTCTAACCTCTGAACACGCGTGGCTGGCTG
The DNA here is from genome assembly GCF_001891065.2 of Hippocampus comes. Classification (NCBI taxonomy): domain Eukaryota; kingdom Metazoa; phylum Chordata; class Actinopteri; order Syngnathiformes; family Syngnathidae; genus Hippocampus; species Hippocampus comes. The sequence continues at coordinate 835,586 of NW_017805118.1, read as the reverse complement.
ATTCCCCATGATTACATGTAAAAATTTCGAAATTTTCGCGGCACGATGGCCGAATGGTAAAAGACATTGGACAGTAATCAGGCGAACCGAGTTCGAGCCCCACCATGTGCTCTATTTATAAATTTAGCAAGAATCGAACCCGGGATCTCCGGGGGAAACGTCACGTCGTTACGCTTTCGACTACGCTAGATTGCTGGGAAAAGGTTTCGGGTGGTTGTATTTATACAATTACATTCTTCAACGGTACTATTTGATGACCATAAATAAAGGTAGAAGTAGCTGACGTCACCATGGAAGGACAGTCCAGTGGTGGACGACAGTAATTCCCACCTGGTGAACTCAAGTTCGAGTCCGGGTGGTGCCTTGAACATTTGACTCCGTTTTTTTTCCACACAATATCCTCACACTCACTTCCTGTTTCAAATTAAAAGTTTTTATTTTATTTCCGGAAGTGACGTCATCAACGGAAACCTATTTAAGGCGGGCCGACGAGGCAATCGTTCTGTCTCACCTTCGACAGCCTCCGCTTGTCCTCGTCTCCACGCTGCTCCTGCTCCGCACGCCTATCCACACGGAAAACTCCAAAAAGGTGACTTTTTATTCTTTAAATAGCCTCTGAAAACACACGGCTTTCGCTCAATATGAATGGAAAGCAAAGCAACACTTTAGACATGCTGGTACCTGGCGATCGTGCTCAGCAAAAACGTTTGCTCGAGCGTTAGCAATCAATGTCTCCTGCGACCTTACTTTGCAACAAAACCTTTTTTTCCCAACATCCTAGGACGAAAGCGGCGTTTCGCCGAATGGGTAAGTAGACAAAACTCATTTTCTAAATTCACAATCAAAGCAAAGTATTGTGCCTATGTGCGTGCTAATTGTGTCATTTCTGTTCGCAGGAACCAGTCTTCAAATGGAATCTAACACGGGCCACTCGCTGTGCGTTTTAATGTGGAATGTAAGTCCTGAATCGTTTGGAGCAAGCCCATCTAATTTGTCTCTTTTCTATCCACAGGCTTTGCATCTGCTATAGAATGGCCAAATTGACTGCAACACGGTAGAACTGCCACATTTTAAGAT
>NW_017805118.1:799444-815973 GCF_001891065.2 Hippocampus comes | reverse complement strand
GCTGGGTTGGCAGCCGAACCGAGTTCGTACCCTGTCCCATCTGCTTTCTATTTATAAATTTAGCAAGAGTCGAACCAGGGTTTCCCGTCACCTCGTCCAAGGGCGAAATTAGGACCAGAAGCGATCACCCCACGAGAGTTGCCAAAGCGTCTCACCAAACATGTTCCTTTTCTAACTTCTGAACACGCTGGTGTGGCTGTCTGATGCCCCATGATTACATGCAAAAAATGTGAGATTTACCTGCCAGAATGGCTGAATGGTAAAACACGTTGAAAGATACTCAGGCGAACCGAGTTCGAGCCCCACCACGTGCTCCGTTTTATATAAATTTAGCAAGAGTCGAACCTGGGTTTCCCGTCACCTCGTCCAAGGGCGAAATTAGTACCAGAAACGAACATCCCAGGAGGGTTGCCAAAGCGTCTCACCAAACATGTTCCTTTTCTAACCTCTGAACACGCGTGTGGCTGGCTGATTCCCCATGATTACATGTAAAAATTTCGAAATTTTCGCGGCACGATGGCCGAATGGTAAGACATTGGACAGTAATCAGGCGAACCGAGTTCGAGCCCCACCATGTGCTCTATTTATAAATTTAGCAAGAATCGAACCCGGGATCTCCGGGGGAAACGTCACGTCGTTACGCTTTCGACTACGCTAGATTGCTGGGAAAAGGTTTCGGGTGGTTGTATTTATACAATTACATTCTTCAACGGTACTATTTGATGACCATAAATAAAGGTAGAAGTAGCTGACGTCACCATGGAAGGACAGTCCAGTGGTGGACGACAGTAATTCCCACCTGGTGAACTCAAGTTCGAGTCCGGGTGGTGCCTTGAACATTTGACTCCGTTTTTTTTCCACACAATATCCTCACACTCACTTCCTGTTTCAAATTAAAAGTTTTTATTTTATTTCCGGAAGTGACGTCATCAACGGAAACCTATTTAAGGCGGGCCGACGAGGCAATCGTTCTGTCTCACCTTCGACAGCCTCCGCTTGTCCTCGTCTCCACGCTGCTCCTGCTCCGCACGCCTATCCACACGGAAAACTCCAAAAAGGTGACTTTTTATTCTTTAAATAGCCTCTGAAAACACACGGCTTTCGCTCAATATGAATGGAAAGCAAAGCAACACTTTAGACATGCTGGTACCTGGCGATCGTGCTCAGCAAAAACGTTTGCTCGAGCGTTAGCAATCAATATCTCCTGCGACCTCACGTTGCAACAAAGCCTTTTTTTCCAACATCCTAGGACGAAAGCGGCGTTTCGCCGAATGGGTAAGTAGACAAAACTCATTTTCTAAATTCACAATCAAAGCAAAGTATTGTGCCTATGTGCGTGCTAATTGTGTCATTTCTGTTCGCAGGAACCAGTCTTCAAATGGAATCTAACACGGGCCACTCGCTGTGCGTTTTAATGTGGAATGTAAGCCCTGAATCGTTTGGAGCAAGCCCATCTAATTTGTCTCTTTTCTATCCACAGACTCTGCATCTTCTACAGAATGGCCGAATTGACTGCAACACGGTAGAACTGCCACATTTTAAGATACCGCCGCACGACAGACTAAATCCCAAATGTGTCGATTGTCATTTCTGTCTCTACAGGCTTACGTCGACAGAACGACCCATAAAATGGCTGCCGTCCTGTGGATTTTTGGGCCCCGGCTTAACGAGGCTGTGGCAGGTCTTTGACATGTCGACCAAATATCGGGGTGCTGAGCCAGGCACTTGGAAGGTTGAATATTTAAAAGTCAAGAGCTTACGTTACCGTGTCTTTCAGGCCAAGAGGTGTCCAGCTCTTTTCACAAGTGAAGCAAACCCTTTTATACACGTGTGACGACTCTTCATTAAATTAGCATGTGCTTTACTAAATATTGGGCACAGGTGTCAAAACCAGAAATGTCAAAATGTTTGGCTTCAACCACAGGAGCTACTCCTCAACCAACTCCCGGGGAGCTCGTTGACCCGCTGGTTGAGTAGGCGCACCTGTGGCTCAAATCAAACCGTGGCCGGGGTCTTAATTCTGGCCCTCTCCCACTTATCCAATCAGGTGCGTTGCACAAGGGAGAGAGAGGGAGGAAACTGTCAGCAGAGTGGCACCTGCTCAACATGTGCGTGTTTCTCCTGCTTTTGTCCACCAGATGGTGCTCAAGGACCCAATAGATGTTGTGAAGCCAGTCTTCCCTCCTCAACGTTTGGACCTGTTGCTTGTCGGCAGGCCCTCAGGAAACGTGGCGTCACATCCACCTGAGGTCACGCACATGTGCAGACTGGTGACTAAAGCTCCACCCAAAAAGCACTGCATATTTTGTTAAGCACACTCGCCTGCTTTTTCTTTGACTCTGCATGCAGTGTAGCTTCAAGTGACCCGCCACCTGCTGGACAAAGGGACAAATGCGACAAGCTTGCAGAAGGTCCTCACTGCTGCCCCCATTTGCAACGTTGCCGTTGAAAGGTACGAATTAAGAGTGAGGGGTCTCTCGTTTGTGGTGTTGGCAGGTTTGACCACCTTGGATGAGTCACTGGACCAGAAGCAGCTTGAGCAACTGTCGCAGCAAAAGGTTCCAGTCTCCAATTAATCAACACTTGGGAAGCAAGTTGAAAAATGAGCAGCAGAGTCAACGGAACTGCATTTGTGGTTTGTAAATGGTGTCTACCGATCTGTGCTTTGTCTTTCAGATGGAGCTGTTGGAGTGTGATGAGGTGAAACGTGACTCTGAGCCATCTGCTGGGTAAGAAGTCTCATTTCAATAAGCCGGATTTCATTTTTGAGAGTTGAAGGAAGATTGTTCTTGGGTCCTCCGTGCCACAAGAGGGAGTAACCTGCTCACTGGCAGAGTCCACCTATGAGCACAGACCTGCAGGCAACACTTTTTGCTCTTCTTCCTGTTATTCGCAAGGTGCTGAAGTCAAACTTTGGGCCAGCCTGAAAAGTAGGAGACATTTACACTCGTTCAATGCACCATCATGACGACTTTTTTGACCCCCCCTTTTCTTTCTCTAGGCAGCAGTAAACATGATCGGCTTCCTGCTCTCCAAAGACCCAACACTGACTCTGGTAAGTTTCATGCCTAACACATCATTGTCTGCACGAGAAATTGACTTGCGTGTAACTCACGGATGTCTTTCCTCTCAGGTCAACACACCTGTCCCACGTTCTTCTCAAGAGCCGACCACTTCGCTGCCCAGCAACAAGCAGACTGCCATCCAACTTGCAACTTTTTCATCTGCTTTGATTGTGTACTCTGCAAAAGAAATAAAGCTTGATTACAAAGAACACTTGAACTCTCAACTTCATTTTTAAACACATCACCACAATCTAACTTTAAAAAAACATTTTTAAAAACAATCAAAATTATTTTCAGTTTTTTTTCAAGTTTTTTCTAAATTTTTTTTCAAAATTTTTTTCAAAAATTTTTTTTTCCAAAAATTTTTTTCCTGGATTTTTTTTTCCAGGCAGAGAAAAAAAAATCCAGGAAAGTGGGTGTGGCCTGGCTGGAATGATAGCTGATGATTCGCTGACAGCTGTGAAAGTGGGTGGAGCGTGACGATAACGTGCCGCGATTGGTGGGAAAGGGGGCGTGGTTATGCTAATGAGGTCTTCTCCGATTGGTGGGTGCGTCCAGGGGGCGTGGTTATGCAAATCAGGTGCGATTCGATTGGTCGGATCCTGGAAAGTGGGCGTGGTTATGTAAATTGTCCCGTTTTGATTGGTTATGCAAATTTATGCAAATTAGGGCTTCACCGCGATTGGTGGATGCCAAATTGGGTGTGGTTTGGGGCGGGCATTGGAGCACTTTGTCAAAATTCCACTTGAGTCTTGAGCTCAGACTTGCACTTGGGTCACATCAGACAGTCTGTCACTGTTCCCATGGGTTTCACATGACCCAAAAGCTCGATTCCTGGAGTTTCGAGTCATGTGGAGACCAACGGGAACAGTGAAAAGACTGTCTGATGTGACTGAAGCGCAAGTCTGAGCTCAAGACGTCAGTCTTTGACAAGGCTTCGAGTGAGTTGAGGATGGATTTCGTTATGAAAGGCAAAGACTCAGATTCAAGTTGAACAATTTATTGGACAGAAAAGCAAACATGACAATGTAAAAGCATTTGACCAGTCAATCTTTGTGTGGGCCAGTTCAAGTTGCAGGCACACAAACACTGACGACAGGCCCGAGATGGGAGCATGTGCTTGACCAGCTCAAATGTGATGTCACTTACATCTCATGACACACCAAGGGGGACATGAGCACCTATATATATATATATATATACTAACTTGGTCCACCTCAAGGTTTAAAAACATATTGTAGAAGTGCTTGATCATGTGTTCGGGTTGTCGATGTGTAGTTGACACTGTTGTGCAGTACACGAAGCAAAAGTTTAAGTTGAGTGAGAGACAGGCGGGCGCACTCACCTCCACCTTGTGGTGCAACGTGACATCAGACATCAGCTCTTCAAGCACACCACGCAACTCAGTACTCACACGTGTCCAAATGCAGCTTGCACCTTCCGAGTCTGGCGGCTGCACCTTTGGGCCAGTCATCTGACTAATATGGTCAGGCAGAAAAAAAACAAAAGTGGAAAGTCACACACTTTAGTCTATAAAAATGTTGTTTCTTTTGATTCTTTTTTTAATTTGAGTAATTATTTGTGAAGTGGCAGACTTTTACTTTCAACCCATCCATTTCCAAACGTGCCCACACTCGCAATGCATCTGTCTGAGCGATCCGCTCGCGGCTCTCTCTCCACACCTCAAGTACAATGAGCAACCTCCTTTCAATCAACTGCTCAACTCTTGAAAATACTCAATTTCGTTCAACCATCCACAAAAGAAAAGGAATTGCGATATGCCTACTCTGTTGCATCAAAGTCGGGAAACACAATTCGGCTGTAGCTTGTTTAACTCGAGCTTGTTTAGCCTTGACACGGAGAACATTCACAATGTGCTGCTACCACATCATCTTCTACGGCGTCGCAGCAGCAGACCAACGGAAGAAAAAGTACATCTTCGTGTCAAAGCAAAACAAGCTCGAGGGAAACAAATTACGGTCGTGTTTTTTTTTCCAGAGTTGTGTTAAATCAACAAATTAAAAGTTCGTTTTCCTTTTATGAATTTCCAAGTTTGAAACGAAATCGGAGGTAGAGGTCGTTCCCGCGAATTGGAGACAGCAACACTGCCGCCTAGCGGACGAAGATGGGATCTAAAAATCATGAGAAATTAACACGCCACGTCGAAAAAAAAACCACTTGAAAATCGTGAATGGATTTGAGGACACGAAAACACGTGTGAAAATTACGAGTATATCTGTGGATATTATCAACAAATATTCCTTGAAATGTAGGATTTAGTTTTTGAAAATCACAAATATATTCCGAAAAACAAGTGAACAAAGTCACGGATGCATTTGCGTGAATAGTTTTGAAACAAATCTGCCCCCTGATGTGAAGCCTTCACACTTCCACTGTTCGACAGCAGCTGTGGTCTGGAAAACATACAAAATAGCATTCAAGTCAAACGCTCTTCTCGATTGCCTTTTGATTGATTGACAGCTGAGGTATACTTGTCGGCGGCGTGCTCACTCACTGCCCCCTTTGCTGACGTTGTTTTTTCGATCACTTCAAAATTAGAGGAGCAACGTGTCTTAATAACGCTCCCTAATTGTCTACATCTATTCACTCAGAGATAAACGGCGAAGTCAGTTTAAAATGTTAAAATTACTCACTGAGAACAGGGCTTGTGGACAGCGGAAAAACTTGCTCATTGAACCGGATGTGGTAGCGTTCTTGTGCTAGTACTTCTTCTTCTTCTTGGTGAATTAGACGTCCTTAGTTCATATCGCCCCCTACTGTCCGGGGAACCACAAAGGCGTTTGGCAAGCAATCTGAATCTAATTTACAGTATTAGCCAAGCGTGCAAAAAAACACAAAAGGAATTGACTTTCCCAGTTCCAACTCATCCAGAGGATCATAAACACAGCGACAAAGACCAACATGGTGAGACAGCACCTGAGAAAGTTGCCCAGAGAGTTGTATTTTTTTCGGTGGGACTGTACTTGAAAAGTTGAGAGCCACTTCAGTCGAAGGTTTGTCGTTCCTATTGGGCACCAGTAGACGGCGCCCTTACGTTTCGTTCAGACCTTTTGTTGTGTTGTTTTGTTTGTTTTTAAGCGTTAACACCGTCGACGACGGGCGCGAGCCTCTTCCGAGTTTGCGGTAGAATTTGACAATGATTATTATGCAATGATTCTTACTGCTGTTAGCTGGTATTGGAAAATCGAAATCGGGTTGATTGTTTCCCCTTGCCAATGGCGAGCCCTCTGCTGGAGTTTGAGACTGAAATGTTTGTGAGACTGTCCGGCTGTGACAGGCTGCTCCTGGTGGCGCAGGGGCTGGGAGTTGACCGCATTCTGCTGCAGTTCATGCAGGTGTCCTCGGAGCAAGGAGGGGACAACACGACCAGCGAGGCTACGACACGACCAGCTCCGAACAGCTCACCTCCCCTCCAGCAGCTCAACACCACAAAGAAATTTTGAGCATGTTCAGAAAAAAATAGCGTGTGGTAATTTTATACATCAGCGCTTTCATAACAGCTGTCATCAAGCGGTTGGCAGAATTTTGGTAAATGATCCTCTGCCGGACGGTCAGGACGTCGCCCCCCGCCCGCCGACACACAAGCCTCCCATTGACGCATTGTCGTAGTTGGGTAAACTTTGTTTTGGAAGTAGTGGTGGTGGTGGTGGGGTGGGGCATGTTGATCGATATACGGCGAATACTTTGAGGGGGAAAAGTTATGGGGGCCCTCAGAAAGTCATCCGATGTTTCCTCCCCAATATGAAAGGAAGTTTGATTTCACTGCGATCCTTTGGGTTTTGCAGGTTCTTCAGCCCCCGGCCCCGTTGGGACCAGCAGAGAGCACCCCGCAAGCATCCAGACGAGACTTGCGTCTCAACTTTTCCAGCGGAGATGCCCTGATCTACAAAGCATCTTGAAACAATGAATAAAGTTGGTTTGCACGTTTGGAAGTGTGCGTATGGGTGTTTTATTTGCACTTTATTCACGATCGCCAAGAAAGCAAAATAACAAAATGACACGATCTCTTTGTGCAACTCGTCTTTAATCGAAAACGGAGTTGGCTTTGCAAACTCTCTCCTGATCTCAGGATGGCGTTCTGAAGGCAGGCAGCGGTCGGAAATACTGGCGTGGTCGAGGGGTGATGGGTGAGGTTGGAGTGCCGTCACGTCGCCCAAAGGCGAAGCTCGTCCCATCAGTGACCACCCCACGAGAGACGCCAACCGTCTCACCAATTATGTTTTTTTTTTCCTTCAAAAAAATAAAAATCAACTCGTGGTCGGCCGCCTTCGACTACATATAAAAATTGCGAAATGTTCGTCCCGGGATGGCCTGATGGTAAAAGACATCGCTGGGTAGGCAGGCGGAATGAGTTCGAACCTCCATCTGCTCTCCGTTTATAAATTTAGCAAGAGTCGAACTGGTGTTTCCCGTCTCCTCGTTCAGGGGCGAAGTGAGAAGTTTGAACCAGAAGCGAACACTCCACGAGAGATGCCAAGCGTCTCACCAAACATGTTCATTTTTTGACCGTCTCCACATCTTAAGACGGACGCCCTATGATTACATGTAAAAATTTCGAAATTTTCGCGCCAGAATGGCCTAATGGTAAAAGACATCGAGTAGTGGTCAGGCGAACCGAGTTCGAGACCCACCATGTGCTCTATTTATAAATTAAGCAAGAATCGAACCCGGTTTTCCCGGGTACCAAGTATTGTCGTTATCCATTCGACCACGCTAAATCACTGATCAAACTTTTCGGGTGATAATATTTATAGACCTAATGTAACGGGACTATGGAATTACAATAGATAGAGGTATTAGTGGTCGACGTCGGTGTGGAAGGACAGTCCAGTGGTATGTGACAGGGATTCTCCACTGGTGAACTCAAGTTCGAGTCCCGTTTCCGCCCTTAGGCAAAGCCTTCATCATTTCGCTCAGTTTCTTTCAACACAAGAGCTTCGCTCTCACTTCCTGTTTCAAATTAAGTTTTTTTTCTTTCCGGAAGTGACGTCATCGGCGGAAGCCTATTTAAGCCGGGCCATCGAGGCACTCATTCTTTCTCACCTTCGACAGCCTCCGCTCGTCCTCATGCTGCTCCTGCTCTGCACGCCCGTCCAGAAGACCAGGTAAACTCAAACAAGGTGACTTTTTTTTTTACTCTTTAATAGCCTCTTAAAACACACCGCTTTGGCTCCCACTTTGAATGGAAAGCAGCACTTTAGACGTGCACGCACCTGGTTAACATGCTAAGCAAAAAGTTTGCTCGAGCGTGAGCAATCAGCGTCTCCTGCGAACTTACTTTGCAACAAAACCTTTTTTTCCCCCCCAACCTTCTAGGACAAAAGCGACGTTCGACGAGAGGGTAAGAAGACAAAACTCATTTCTAAACTCACAATTAAACCGAACTAATGTGCATGCGTGCGTGTTAATTGTATCCTTTCTGTTCACAGGTACAAATCTTCAAATGGACTAGCACGGGCCACTCGCTGTGCGTTTTAACGTGTAATTTAAGTCCTGAACCGTTTGGAGCAAGCCCATCTAATTTGTCTCTTTTTCTATCCACAGGCTTCGCATCTGCTACAGAATGGCCGAATTGACTGCAACACGGTAGAACTGCCACGTTTTAATATACCGCTGCACAACAGACTAAATCCCGAAATGTGTTGATTGTCATTTCTGTCTCCACAGGCTCACGTCGACAGAACGACCCATAAAATGGCTGCCGTCCTGTGGCGTTTTGGGCCCTGGCTCCACGAGGCTGTGGCAGGTCTTCGAAATGTCGACCAAATATCGGGGTGCTGAGCCAGGCACTTGGAAGGTTGAATATTTAAAAGTGAAGAGCTTACGTTACTGTGTCTTTCAGGCCACCGCGCTGTCGAAGAGGCGTCCAGCTCTTTTCACAAGTGAAGCAAACCCTTTTACACACGTGTGACGACTCGTAATTGAATCAGCATGTGATTTCCGAAAGATTGGGCACAGGTGTCAAAACCAGAAATGTCAAAGTTTGGTTTCAACCACAGGAGCTACTCCTCAACCAATTGCCGGAAGCTCGTTGACCTGCTGGTTGAGTAGGCGCACCTGTGGCTCAAATCAAACGGTGGCGGGGCTCTTAATTCTGGCCCTCTCTCACTTATCCAATCAGGTGTGTTGCACCAGGAAGAGAGATGGAGGAAACTGTCAGCGGAGTGGCACCTGCTCAACATGTGCGTGTTTGTCCACCAGATGGTGATCAAGGACCCGATCGACGATGTGAATCCGAGTCTTCCCTCTTCAACGTTTGGACCTGTTGCTTGTCGGCAGGCCCTCAGGAAACGTGGCGTCACGAGCCACCTGCTGTCACACACACACGCAGACTGGTGACTGAAGCTCCACCCAAAAAGCACTGCATATTTTGTTAAGCACACCCACCAGATTTTTCTTTGACTCTGCATGCAGTGCAGCTTCCAGTGACCCTCCACCTGCTGGGCAAAGAGACAAATGTGACAAGCTTGCAGGAGGTCCTCACTGCTGCCTCCATTTGCAACGTTGCCGTTGAAAGGTACGAAATAAGAGTGAGGGGGGGTCTCTCGTTTGTGGTGTTGGCAAGTTTGACCACCTTGGATGAGTCACTGGACCAGTAGCAGCTTGAGCAACTGTCACAGCAAAAGGTTCCAGTCTCCAGTTAATCAACACTTGGGAAGCAAGTTGAAAAATGAGGAGCAGAGTACAACGAAACTGTGTTTCTGGTTTGTCATTGGTGTCTACCATCCTCACTGCTGCCTCCATTTGCAACGTTGCCGTTGAAAGGTACGAAATAAGAGTGAGGGGGGGTCTCTCGTTTGTGGTGTTGGCAAGTTTGACCACCTTGGATGAGTCACTGGACCAGTAGCAGCTTGAGCAACTGTCACAGCAAAAGGTTCCAGTCTCCAGTTAATCAACACTTGGGAAGCAAGTTGAAAAATGAGGACCAGAGTACAACGAAACTGCGTTTCTGGTTTGTCATTGGTGTCTACCGATCTGTGCTTTGTCTTTCAGATGGAGCTGTTGGAGTGCGATGAAGTGAAACGTGACTGAGCCACCTGCTGGAAAAGAAGTCTTATTTCAATAAGCCGGATTTCGTTTTTCAGAGTTGAAGGAAGATGGTTCTTGGGTCCTCTGTGCCACAAGAGGGAGTAACCTGCTCACCGCCAGAGTCGACCTACAAGCACAGACCTGCAGCCAACACTTTTTGCTCTTCTTCCCGTTATTCGCAAGGTGCTGAAGTCAAATTTTGGGCCAGCCTGAAAAGTAGGAGACATTTACACTCGTTCAATGCACCATCATTGTGATTGTCTTCTCTGCAAAAGAAATAAAGCTTGATTACAAAGAACACTTAAACTCTCAACTTCATTTTTAAACACATCACCACAATGTAACTTTAAAAAAACATTTTTAAAAACAACAAATTATTTTCTAAACTTTTTTTCAAAAATTATTTTCTAAACTTTTTTTCAAAAATTTTTTTTCAAAATTTTTTTCCTGGAATTTTTTTCCCCCCCCCCAGCCAGAAAATTCCAGGAAAGTGGGTGTGGCCTGGCTGGAATGATGGCCGATGATTCGCTGATAGCCGTGAAAGTGGGTGGAGCGTGACGATAACGTTCTGCGATTGGTGGAAAAGGGGGCGTTGTTACGCAAATGAGGTCTCCTCTGATTGGAGCGAGCCTTAGGGGGCGTGGCTATGCAAATTTAGAGCGATTTGATTGGTCGGATCCAGGGAAAGAGGGCGTGGTTATGTAAATTGATCTATTCTGATTGGTTATGCAAATATATGCAAATTAGGGCTTCGTCACGATTGGTGGATGCCAAATTGGGTGTGGTTTGGGAAGTGGGCACGGTTATGCAAATCAGGGTTTTAAGTTATGCAAATTCGGGCCTCACTGCAATTGGTGGATGTCAAATTGGGTGTGGTTTGGGGCGGATTGCAGCACTTTTTCAAAGTTGCACTTGGGTCACATCAGACACATCAGTCTTTTCACTGTTCCCTTCGGTGTCACATGATCCAAAAGCTCGATTCCTGGAGTTTCGAGTCATGTGGAGACCAACGGGAACAGTGAAAAGACTGTCTGATGTGACTGAAGCGCAAGTCTGAGCTCAAGACGTCAGTCTTTGAAAAGGCTTCGAGTGAGATGAGGATGGATTTAGTCATTAAGGCAAAGACTCAGATTGAAGTTGAACAATTTATTGGACAGAAAAGCAAACATGACAATGTAAAAGCATTTGACCAGTCAATCTTTGTGTGGGACAGTTCAAGTTGCACACACACAAACACTGACGGCAGGCCCGAGATGGGAGCATGTGCTTGACCAGCTCACGCGTGAGGTCACTGACATCTCATGACACACCAAGGGGGACATGAGCATGTCCTGCTTGATCATGTGTTCGGGTTGTCGATGTGTAGTTGACACTGTTGTGCAGTACACGAAGCAAAAGTTTAAGTTGAGTGAGAGACAGGCGGGCGCACTCACCTCCACCTTGTGGTGCAACGTGACATCAGACATCAGCTCTTCAAGCACACCACGCAACTCAGTACTCACACGTGTCCAAATGCAGCTTGCACCTTCCGAGTCTGGCGGCTGCACCTTTGGGCCAGTCATCTGACTAATATGGTCAGGCAGAAAAAAAACAAAAGTGGAAAGTCACACACTTTAGTCTATAAAAATGTTGTTTCTTTTGATTCTTTTTTTAATTTGAGTAATTATTTGTGAAGTGGCAGACTTTTACTTTCAACCCATCCATTTCCAAACGTGCCCACACTCGCAATGCATCTGTCTGAGCGATCCGCTCGCGGCTCTCTCTCCACACCTCAAGTACAATGAGCAACCTCCTTTCAATCAACTGCTCAACTCTTGAAAATACTCAATTTCGTTCAACCATCCACAAAAGAAAAGGAATTGCGATATGCCTACTCTGTTGCATCAAAGTCGGGAAACACAATTCGGCTGTAGCTTGTTTAACTCGAGCTTGTTTAGCCTTGACACGGAGAACATTCACAATGTGCTGCTACCACATCATCTTCTACGGCGTCGCAGCAGCAGACCAACGGAAGAAAAAGTACATCTTCGTGTCAAAGCAAAACAAGCTCGAGGGAAACAAATTACGGTCGTGTTTTTTTTCCAGAGTTGTGTTAAATCAACAAATTATTAAAAGTCCTTTTTCATTTTTTGAATTTCCAAGTTTGAAACGAAATCGGAGGTAGAGGTCGTTCCCGTGAATTGGAGACAGCAACACTGCCGCCTAGCGGACGAAGATGGGATCTAAAAATCATGAGAAATTAACACGCCACGTCGAAAAAAAAACCACTTGAAAATCGTGAATGGATTTGAGGACACGAAAACACGTGTGAAAATTACGAGTATATCTGTGGATATTATCAACACATATTCCTTGAAATGTAGGATTTAGTTTTTGAAAATCACAAATATATTCCGTAAAACAAGTGAACAAAGTCACGGATGCATTTGCGTGAATAGTTTTGAAACAAATCTGCCCCCTGATGTGAAGCCTTCACACTTCCACTGTTCGACAGCAGCTGTGGTCTGGAAAACATACAAAATAGCATTCAAGTCAAACGCTCTTCTCGATTACCTTTTGATTGATTGACAGCTGAGGTATACTTGTCGGCAGCGTGCTCGCTCACTGCCCCCTTTGCTGACGTTGTTTTTGACGATAACTTCCAGTGACTTAGTGAGTCACAACAACAAAATTAGAGGAGCAACGTGTCTTATTAATAACGCTCCCCAATTGTCTACATCTATACACTCAGAGATAAGCGGCGAAGTCAGTTTAAAATGTTAAAATTACTCACTGAGAACAGCACTTGTGGAGAGCGGAAAAACTGAGTCACAACAACAAAATTAGAGGAGCAACGTGTCTTATTAATAACGCTCCCCAATTGTCTACATCTATACACTCAGAGATAAGCGGCGAAGTCAGTTTAAAATGTTAAAATTACTCACTGAGAACAGCACTTGTGGAGAGCGGAAAAACTTGCTCATTGAACCGGATGTGGTCCCGTTCTTGTGCTTGTTGTTCTTCTTCTTCTTGTTGAATTGGACGTCCTTAATTCACATCGCCCCCTACTGTCCGGGAAACCACAAAGGCGTTTGGCAAGCAATCTGAATCAAATTTACAGTACTGTATTAGCCAAGCGTTCAAAAACACAAAAGGAATTGACTTTCCCAGTTCCAACTCGCCCAGAAGATCATAAACATAACGACAAAGACCAACATGATGAGACAGCACCTGATAAAGGTACCCAGAGGGTTGTAGTTTTTCGGTGGGACTGTGCTTGTAAAATTGAGAGCCACTTCAGTCGAAGGTTTGTCGTTCCTATTGGGCACCAGTAGACGGCGCCCTTACGTTTCGTTCAGACCTTTTGTTGTGTTGGTGTGAGGAATTGACTTTCCCAGTTCCAACTCGCCCAGAAGATCATAAACATAACGACAAAGACCAACATGGTGAGACAGCAGAGAGTTCTAGTTTTTCGGCGGGGCTGTGCTTGTAAAGTTGAGAGCCACTTCAGTCGAAGGTTTGTCGTTCCTATTAGGCACCAGTAGACGGCGCCCTACGTTTCGTTTCAAACTTTTGTTGTGTTGGTTTGATTGTTTTGAAGCGTCAGCACCGTCGACAACGGGTGCGAGAGTCCCGCGCGGTCGCGGTTGAATTTCCTAATGATTCTTACTGCTGTTCGCTGACATTGGAGATCGAGATCGGGTTGATGGTTTTCCCTTGCCATTGGCGGGCCCTTTTCTGGAGTTTGAGACCGAAGTATTCTGAGTCTGTTCAGCTGTGAAGGGCTGCTCGTGGTGGCGGAGAGGCTGCAAAGAGACCGCATTCTGCTGGAATTCATGCGCGTGGACTCGGAACAAGGCAGTCTGGTTCTCTGACTTCACGCTACCACCCCCCGCGCAGCTCAACACCACAAATAAATTTTGAGCATATTCAGAAAAAAAATAGAATGCGGTAATTGTATACAATGCATCTTGGTCTTCACCGTGATCCTTTGGGTTCTTCAGCCCCCGGCCCCGGACCAGCAGAGACCACCCCGCAACCATCCAGACGAGACTTGCGTCTCAACTATTCCAGCGGAGTTGCCCTGATCAACAAAGCATCTTGAAACAATGAATAAAGTTTGCTTGCACGTTTGGATGTTTTATTTGCACTTTATTCACGATTGCCAACAAAGCAAAACGACAGAACTTTGTGCGCCTCGTCTTCAATCTGAAACGAAGTTGGCTTTGCAAACTCTCTCCTGGTCTCAGGATGGCCTTCTGAAGGCAGGCAGTGGTCGGAAATACTGGCGGTTCGAGGTTCAAATCCAGGTCTCGGCCATTGTTTGTATATCAAGCTTTTTTTTTTTGAGACCAAGTGTGTAAAGGCCTTTTTGGGTTGTTACTTGTGATTTTGGTATTGCAAATGCGTCTTAGAATCACATTCACACGATGAGCAGTGAATTTAAACTGCGTAGTTCCACAATGATGGCGTTGCATGTCGCTTTTCCTTCCTCGAGGAATTGACCTCCTGACTGAAGAACAGAATGAAGGCTGCTCCTTCTCTGCAGTCTTGATCATTCTTTCGGAGGTAGAATGACTGAGGGCGATGCTCAAGGTGAAAACAAAGAGACAGAAGTCCTATTTTCTGCAAATCCTTTCCTTCTCCGTGACTTTCTCTGTGAAAATACAAAAAGGCCACATTCGCATTAAATGTTATTCGGTCTACTGCCCTCTATAAAACGGGTGTCGTCTCACCGAGTACAAGAGAAGACGAACTGCCCTGAAACAATTGAGAACAAGGTCAGAGGCCATGCAGTCCTTGAGACAATCTCGGAAATGAGAACACAGTGCTCAAGATGTACAAGGTGACGTATCTTTGTGCATCCAAAATGATAGAATGAGAGTTAGAATCGCATTGTGGACGCTAATTAAGTACTTTGAGTACGAGTAATTGTCTTTTCACATTCAAGGCTCTACTCTAAAACTTGTCCGGAAAACAAGGTCCTGTCCAAGTCATCAATTGTTATTAAATATTCAAATTCTCTGGATTTGTTTGTTTTGACTTACATTTTTTTTTTTGCTGGCCACAATTCTCAGCTGTCGGCCAAATGTTAGCTCATTTTTAATAATTTAATAGGAACGACACAGTCTTTGCTCGATGATGCCCTCGGCATGCCATTCACGACATAGTCCGGGAAGAGAATGAATAAATGAATGAAGCAACAGGAACAGAAATGCCTCTGGCCGGGGCAGCAGGAGCACAAATATTTTCGGATTTTTTTTATTGTTTGTTTAATTATTTGCCTGCTTCTGCCTCACCGCAAATAAATAAATAAAAAATAAAAAATTCTCTTTCGACTGAGCGTGACTTATGAGGAGACGTTTCACATCATAACATCACAATGCGTGGTTTCATTCTGATCAGACTGGCAATGTTTTTGCACAAATATACTCACCGCCAAAACAGTCCTTTCAGTTCTCTCAGGTCGAGTCACAGGGGCAGCAGTCCAAGCGCAGGGGGGGCCAAACTTTCTTTTTTCTCCAGCGGGCTGTGAGAAAAGTGAGCAGCTGTTTAAGAAGCGATTGAGCACAAAAAGAAGAATCTGGAGTTGAGTTTAATGAGCTTTGGGAGCGAGTGCCATAAATACAGCCATCTCTGCAGTGCGTCCTCGGTCTGTCTGTTAATTATTTGATGACTGACTCTCACCATCTCGAGCAACTAGCGACAGGACAGCAATGGAGTGACATCCCTTCATTGACTCCTGCACGCATTCGGTTATTCAGAGTGCACCGAACATGGAGTGCCACTAGGTGCTCCAATTGGGGTGGCAGTACTGGCTACGTTCAGAAAATATCAGGAGCAAAGTGCGCTCTCCCTCTATGAACACACCCACTCTCAGAGCTGTGCACGGGCGTCAGAAAAAAAATAATAATTACGAAAGGGCCCTATATAGAAATTCGTGCTTCCCTTGCGTCTCCCTCAATATGTAATAAACTGGTTTCCAATGGTTGCACTGCTGAGTGGTGAAGCTCGACGGCAAATCCCACAGCTATTAATTCAACGCGGCCAATGTATGTACAAATGTGTTTTTACGGCTACATTTAATTGTTTGCGGCTTTTAATCAGCACGGTTTTGGAGTCCGGAAATTACAGTATGTATTTCGGAGGAGGTCTGCGGGAAGAGAAGAGAAGAGAAGAGAAGATAAGATAATATAAGATAAGAAAACCTTTAAAAGGGGACGAGTGAGTTCGGTTCGGGAAATGGCAAAAATGAAGCTTGCCTCCCTCGACATTTTTTACATTTCTGACTTGACCTCAGTGCCCTGAGTTTCCGGATACAAGTGAGTCCCCCTTGAAGCTGTAAGTTAATGAGTGACCTGGGATCAGCTGCCAGTCTCTTAAAGAGTTCTCTTGAAGGATGGAGGACCGTCTCATCAATAAATCTGAAAACAC
>NW_017805118.1:744466-783135 GCF_001891065.2 Hippocampus comes | reverse complement strand
TTTTCCACAAATATACTCCCCGCCAAAACAGTCCTTTCAGTTCTCTCAGGTCGAGTCACAGGGGCAGCAGTCCAAGCGCAGGGGGGGCCAAACTTTCTTTTTTCTCCAGCGGGCTGTGAGAAAAGTGAGCAGCTGTTTAAGAAGCGATTGAGCACAAAAAGAAGAATCTGGAGTTGAGTTTAATGAGCTTTGGGAGAGAGTGCCATAAATACAGCCATCTCTGCAGTGCGTCCTCGGTCTGTCTGTTAATTATTTGAACTGACTCTCTTTCAGTTCTCTCAGGTCGAGTCACAGGGGCAGCAGTCCAAGCGCAGGGGGGGCCAAACTTTCTTTTTTCTCCAGCGGGCTGTGAGAAAAGTGAGCAGCTGTTTAAGAAGCGATTGAGCACAAAAAGAAGAATCTGGAGTTGAGTTTAATGAGCTTTGGGAGCGAGTGCCATAAATACAGCCATCTCTGCAGTGCGTCCTCGGTCTGTCTGTTAATTATTTGATGACTGACTCTCACCATCTCGAGCAACTACAACAACAGGACAGCAATGGAGTGACATCCCTTCATTGACTCGTGCACGCGTTCGGTTATTCAGAGTGCACCAAACATGGAGTGCCGCTAGGTGCTCCAATTGGGGAGGCAGTACTGGCTACGTTCAGGAAATATCAGGAGCAAAGTGCGCTCTCCCTCTACGAACACACCCACTCTCAGAGCTGTGCACGGGCGTCAGAAAAAAAATAAAAATTACGAAAGGGCCCTATATATAAATTCGTGCTTCCCTTGCGTCTCCCTCAATATGTAATAAACTGGTTTCCAATGGTTGCACTGCTGAGTGGTGAAGCTCGACGGCAAATCCCACAGCTATTAATTCAACGCGGCCAATGTATGTACAAATGTGTTTTTACGGCTACATTTAATTGTTTGCGGCTTTTAATCAGCACGGTTTTGGAGTCCGGAAATTACAGTATGTATTTCGGAGGAGGTCTGCGGGAAGAGAAGAGAAGAGAAGAGAAGATAAGATAATATAAGATAAGAAAACCTTTAAAAGGGGACGAGTGAGTTCGGTTCGGGAAATGGCAAAAATGAAGCTTGCCTCCCTCGACATTTTTTACATTTCTGACTTGACCTCAGTGCCCTGAGTTTCCGGATACAAGTGAGTCCCCCTTGAAGCTGTAAGTTAATGAGTGACCTGGGATCAGCTGCCAGTCTCTTAAAGAGTTCTCTCGAAGGATGGAGGACCGTCTCATCAATAAATCTGAAAACACTACAAAATTTTTTTTTTTTTTTGGTGATGTTTTCTATGTAAGATACGAAACAAGATTTAGGATCCGGTTATATTTTACAAGGTTACATTGAGGACAAGACATCAAAATGATGGATAGTTTTCAGCATAAGCACACACACTCACATAGTGATCTCTGTGAGGCGAAACCATAGAAATAGTCGCAGTGCAGAGGTTTGCTTCCACTGAGCACAAGGAGGATTTTGAAGGATCAACTGAGCTCATCCGTGTTTCCATTAACTTTTTTTTTACTCGCTTATCAACATAGTTCCCCTCCATTTTTCCTTTACGGTTCACTTCGATGGTCCTCACATGTGTCTGAGCGCCCCTTTCATCCCCTCGCTCGCAAATGTACTTTACTGTGTCGTCTAAAATGAATCATTCCTTCTACTGGTTTACTTTTTCTATTTACTTTGATCCACCCAAAAAATATCTTTTTTTTTTTTTTTTTTAATGGAATCACTTTTCAGTTGATTTTTTTTCCGCAACTAAGCAACTTCCTCAGCTAGGAAAGGGCACATGCTGAAAAACAGTCACAAAAAAAAATGTCGATGAAAATGGAAAACGCGCCTGTGTTTTCAAGTTTTCAGTCTTGGCATCTCCAAGTGTGGTCATAGCCTCGAACAAATAGAATGTTGCATCTGGGCTTCTCCAACACCGCAACTTTTTACCTGTACTTTGCAAATAAAGAAATAAAAAGGCAATGTGAGACATGTCGTCAGCTGGCGGCCATTCAAGGTTGGATACTTACTCTCTCTAAAGTCAGCTGGGAGAGGCTCCAGCTTTACCGCCATCGTAACGAGGACAAGTACTGAGGAAAATGGAAGGAGACAAAGGCTAGTCAATAAATTGTTTCGCCACCTCGAATGTGTTTTTTTTTGTTTTTTTTTTAAACGAGATACCCACAAGTAACCTGGCAAGCAATGTTTTTAGTCCTTTATAGAGGGGCGGTATTTTGGCACCGGATGAAACTTTCCAAAAGAGAACCGATCAAGGTTTTACAACATTGTGATTTAAAGCTACACACATGGCAAGGCTCTGACAACACGAAAAGTCAGTCGAGAACGAGATGGGAGTAGTTTTCAGATCTGACATGATGGCACTCTCCATTTTCTTTCATAGCCACGTTCCAATTCTTCATTGGAGTGTTGGTGACATCGCCTATTTCTCAATGGGTCCTTTCGAGTCAGTTGCAATTAAAACAGTGGATATCCATAAAAATTGCGCTAAAACGTGCTGCAAGAGTCGGAGGGAAGTGACTCGGTCATTCCAGAAGGGAAATTAAAAGGGCAAGACACCAGTGGGAGCTCAAGGAAATGTTAACAATTCCTGCAGAGAAGCGCTCGCCGGTGGCTAAGCCACCGAAGCTGACCTTTGGGGCACTTGAGAGGATCCGAAAGTCCCAGATGGCGACTGCACTCTAAGATTCGGCACACGTTCATTTTGAAAGTCGGAAAAGTCCATCTGGCGACAAATATTCTGCTTTGAATTTCAATCCGATTTCCTCTTAAAGGAAAGCGTGGCTGACGTGTATTGATTAAAAGCTCTCTAAGACCCGTTGGAGCTGCATCAGGCTTTCGAGCGACAGGGGAGGTTTAGTGAATTCTAATTTGTTCGCCTTTCATCGAGACGTCAAAGCAACAGATTGCAAATCACGCAAATCCTACTTTTCATTTGATGTCTGTACCTTTGCTCTCAATCGAACCGATCTATTTGTCCTGCTACTGAAACTCGAATGAATTTTGTGTTGCTAATTGGTCACTTTCAGCCCTTGAGCGATTTGCTAGGACCTTCTTTCAAATGCTGGCGATAGTCCGGGTAATTTTAATTCAGCCTACAAAGTATTTGACATCTCCTAAAATTTTTTCGACCGGGTAATTTTAATTCAGCCTACAAAGTATTTGACGTCTCTTAAACAATAAATTCTTGCTGTGTCTGCATGGGTTTTCTGTGGGTACTCCGGCTTCCTCCCACTTTCCACAAAGGGTATTGTGGTTTGTTCAACAGTGTGCTAGTTTGTTTACGTGGCTAAGTCAAAAAGTATGCGCCATTTACGCTCCAGCCCGCACTTGTGCTTTAAGTTTGATGCAATTTTCCATTAACGCGGGAATTTACACGTCAGATGATCATTGTCAAGTGACATATTTGTTTGATCGATTATTACACATGCTCGTTTCAGTCAATAAAAATGGCCGCTCCATGAGCAGAATGCACCAGTAAAGATCTGCAAGCAGACATTAGATTTTTATGGCCAGGAGGTGAAAAATTTAAAGTTGCCGGACTGAGCTTGTTCATTTTATTTTGTTAGTGGTCGACGTTGCTGTGTCATTAGCGTGACCTTTTTTTTTTTCTATGCAGTGGGAATGCAAAACTGAAATGAGCCACAGGACTTTAGTAACACAAACAAGTAATTTGGATGTTTTTTTTTTGTGCACTTATTACTGGAATGTCGTCTCGTTTCTCATACTTTTCATTTCTGACTAATCTCTCATGCTGCAAGGAGCCGACATGTTTTTCTTTTGTCCCTTATGGAATAACTCAGACAGGGATCCTAATCATCTTTCTTGACAGTTCCCACCATGAGTTGCATTTTGGACTTAACAGGAATCATCCTCGGGAGCGCAACGGAACATAATTTTCCTGAAGAGAACAGCGGTTTGGTTTTTTTGTTTGTTTGTTTGGGGGATTTTTTTTTTTTTTTAAGCAAAAGAGCATTTCTCCTGCAGCAATGTTGAGAAATTGCTGTCAAAACAGGAGGCCAATTATGAACATATCAATTTTCCTCTTATGGACGATGGCGTCTCTGTTGAGAAATTGCTGTCAAAACAGGAGGCCAATTACGAACATACCGTAAATGGCAGCAATTTTCCTCTTATGGACGATGGCGTCTGATTGTCTAGGTGCTGTGTACTCTTCATTCAAATGTCATGTCACTCACCGATGCAGCATTGGGTTGCTTCAAAAACGCGACAAAAGTCAGGACAGGTTTCGCATCCTTCTTTGTCTTCTGAAACAACATTAATACAAAATAAATCACCCTGCTACACCATTTTACATCAAAACTTTTGAATGATGATTGATAAATGTGCAGAGGGAAGATGACTTTGAGACCGGGATGCTGCCTCTGCATCACCACGAGTTCAAGTTCCGGATCTGTGGTTATCATCATCCTTTCCCTCTTCTACGGTGGCATTACATAGTAGCATTTTTTTAAGCTAAACTCGTGGAGAAAATCCTCCCAAAGATAATGCCCGGTTTAAAGTATCAGGATCTATACAAAAGTCTCATATGATGACAAATGAGTACCTTATTGTGAGACTTATTTACTAAGGGGGTGAGTGTTTCCGAGGCTTTTGAGGATTCACTGTACCCGTCTGATTTCTCAAGGACCACTCTGACAAATGGTGAGAGCGTGGGTTGGCGATTTTAAAGAGCCGCGGGCTGTCGCGCAAAAGGATTACGGATCAAAGTGATGAGTGAAATGAGATCACGGCAACCAGTTGGCAAAGACAGCAAACCGTTTTCGACGGCCCAAATTGCTCATTTGGTTTCGACTTGATTTCTTGAATTTCAAGAGAGGCAACATGTTTGAAATGCCACCGAAAGTTTCAGTTCACTTTGAGAAGCAACAGCTTGTTCGGTTTGCGCGTCATGCTACATGCGGTGCGTTAATTAGCCGATAAACGCTGTGGCCAACAAAGTGCATCCCAATGTCTCGCCTGTCTGTTGTCGCCGATGTTTCAAATCGAGGCTTGTCAACTTCTCCGCTGTCCCTCGCAGCTGCAGTTCCATCTGCAGCTATTTTGCAGCACAGCTGGAGATCCCAAAACGGCCGGCAAAGCATTTGGGTTTTTTTGTTTGTTTGTTTCGAAGTCTGCCAAAGTAGTGAAGGATCAAAGCAATTAAGACTTTGAAAAGCACTTTCGCCCAGACGGACACAAACAAGTGACCAACAGTTGATGTTTTCCAATTAGACTGATCACAGTACGCAAAGTTACAAATAATATCATGTCCCCGCCCGCTCCAAAAAAAGAAAAAACAGCTCCAAGACGGCGTACTATTGAGCACATCGGCTTCATCGTTGTCACGGTTTTGCGTGGTTGAGGATCCGAGTTCCCAAAGTATTTTCCCAAAACCCCAAAAAGGAAAACAAGGAGCGTAGAAATACCGAGAACACTAAATTGACAGCAGGCCAAAAAGCAGGATTCAAAGTAACAAAAACCAAGAGGAGGACATGACTTGAAGTAACTAATGACTCTACAAAGTAAGACGTATCATGATAAAAATGTTTGCTTTCTTCTCCCGTCACACTCTCACACAATCATTTTTGAAACGACTTTTTGATACTTTGGTATAACCGTGGCACATTGTGAGCGGGTGTTTTTTTACGACAGTATTTGAATTTATAGTTTGCTTTAAACGTACAAATATTGGAACATTCCAATGACGATTTGAGTGCTGCGTGTTTCGCCGTAATGACCGGTTTATGATGCTGTTGGCTTTTCTTTCTTAGCACTTCACTGTTGGAAAATCAGCACTTTTGGAAGGATTTTACGTACCGTCATAAACCGAGAGGAGAAGCGAAACATACATTTTGCCTTTTTTTTTCCGAGCCAGCCAGTACGTAAGGCTGGCTCTCTTGAATGATACAGAACCACCCTGTCAAAGGGCAGCAAAATAAAATCTTTAATGGATTATAGAATTCTATTAATATACCCGGGAGATTGCTTTAATTAGCAAAATAAAAAAGGCTTCATATCCAGTATATCCTTCAAACCTTGGTAGAACTGCACTACTATGTATGATTATTATCCGTTTAAAAACAAAATAAAAATCGGCTTTGGAAGGAGATCTCACTGGATTGTGAAGTTATAGCGAGAATGTTGCGAGTGTATATGCGCCGTGCAACTCCGCCAGCTGCAGAGAATCATTTGTAAGCATTATCAGCTTTCTCTTCATATTTTGCTTCAGTGAATCATGTCCTCTTGATGATTAAAGGAGGGAGATCGGAGGCACCTTGCCTTCTGGATAATTCCACCATCTCACTGTGTTGTTGCTACAGGCTGCCTATTTGAAATTCACTACAGCAGGTTGGAACCTTGTCAGACTTCATACACAAGCAAGTTCGGAATGAAAAAAAAAAATAGGATTAACATTTGCCGAAAAGTGGACACCAAAGTAAGCTTGAAAACAAACCAATATCGCTCAGCGATTTAAACTACGCTTTTTAGATGCAGTGAATTGAATTCTAATTGGCTGTAGGTGTGGATATGAGCGTGAACAGTTTGTCAATGTGCTTGAGGCCTTACTATGGCAAAAGCTGTCTAACTGCAATAAATTGAACAACCTATCACTTTTTTTTTTTTTTAATCCTCTTCTCCACAATTGCTGAAAAAATAAAACACGCAGCTCAGCTTTCTGTCGGGCGCCATCTTCACCATTATGGGCTTTCATGTAATCTTCCCTTCTGAAATTGAGTATTGCGATGAGCCATCTGATGATGCCTAGATTCAATGAAAAGTTTGCTCTAGAAATTATAAAACAGTTATTTAGACTTCCTCCTTGCTCAGCTATAGTATATTGCTAAATGAAGGCCACGTGTCCTCCCTTTTAACGAGTTATTCCTTCATTTCTTAATTTTGTTGTAAAAAATCTTCCTCCCCCTGGATAAGCGGCAGAAAATGGATGATGGATGGATGGATGGAAACCTTCCACCTTTCAAAGTCAACTTTCGTAAGTGTCTTCGCAGTGCATTTCAACGGCTGCGACACTTGACATCCAACTAATTATAGTCTCTCTGTCTCTTGGCACTGACTTGTCAAGGAGCTTCTCAGCTGTTGGACTGAATAATAAATCTTTCCTAGCATAGAGGCATACAATTTAACAACTGATGTGACAAGCTCTCTCCGTACCTACCTACCTACCTAGCTAGCTAGCTAGCTTGCTAGCTAATTCGCTTACCATCAAACCTTGCCCAATGAAATTTGCAGCTCCAGTATCTAAAAACCAAGCATGATGTCATTGTCTATGTCGCTTATTCTGATTCCGGGGTTTGGGGAGCTGAAGCCTATCCCAGTTGGGCGTACGCAAAGATAGAGAACCTTTTACACTCACTCAGAGGTGATTAAATCCAAAATTCTAGCACGGACATCAAGTGAAAACACACCGACTCACTTAAAACCACAGTAGATTTTGCCAACATCTAAAAACAAAAAAATGAATGTCACAATGTCATGTTTATGTTCCACCAAAATTAAACGGCTGGTGAAAAGAATGCACTCTGCAATGTCACATATTAACGCAGTTGTCCCCCAGTTAGACGAGTGTGGAAAATGCTGAACAAATTATAATTGATGAT
Organism: Hippocampus comes; assembly: GCF_001891065.2. Lineage (NCBI taxonomy): Eukaryota > Metazoa > Chordata > Actinopteri > Syngnathiformes > Syngnathidae > Hippocampus > Hippocampus comes. Next base: position 775,507 of record NW_017805118.1, on the reverse strand, counting down.
ATACTTGACTTGCTGCTGGTGTACTATTAAATTTTATATACTAATCTCCATGTCATAAAAAGCACTTAACACAATGTTCCTCAGCTATATTTACTGTGCGCAATCACTTAGGCAACATTTTAATAAGCCGTAATGGTGCCGGGACAGCTCAATTTAGAGGACATCTGTAATAGATTCAAAGTAGGAGGGTTATTGTCATCTCAATAAAAAAAATGGAAATGCTATCGGTAAAAAATTATGGTCTCTATTTAAGAACATGGTAGTAGAAGTAGAGGTAGTATGTTCAAGTATATTTGCATCCTCATTCGGCATTGTTAAGGTTTCAAAGTCATACAATGGCAAATGTCTGATCCCCGGGAAGAGATTCATTGTACTCTAAAGTCAGAGAATAAGGTTGAGCAGTGAGTCTATTTCTGACTTCACGTAATTTCCCTCCCCATTCACGGAGTAAATTATAACCTGACGGAAAGGGTGTTCCAAAACCATCTGCATCGCAATCTTACATTCTATTAACTTCCTGCACGTTCTGAAGAAGGCCGTGGTTCTAAACTGAAGATTGAAAGACTTGGCTGAGGACTTCAATTCTCTTGACTATTAACGTGGATGAAATTGCCTTGTCGAAACAGCCTCTTTGATTCATTCCATCCATTTGGGCGCCTCGCATATCATCGTACATCGCCTCACACGTTAGGGACCATGAGCGGCTTTGAGTTTGAGGCAATAGAAGCTGAACATGGTGTGCAGTGAGGGCCTCAAATTGCGATTACCAAGCTTTGAAGTGGGCGCGTGCTTGTGCTCTCTCAGCACAATAAAATCATTGACGAACGGATCACGGCCATGGCGAATCAAGGTCAGGAAGTGCAGTGGAATATGCCGTCTAATTTAGGAAATGCTAAATTTAGATTTTATTTGATTTGCTTTAAGTATCAGTGGCTGGTATCGGCCTCTTTCACAAACGTATTTTAAAAGAAGGCCGGTATCGTCTTGATACCAATACCTGGTATCGTCCGATACCAGGTATACCGTTTAAGAGCATGTCATAATGAATAATGTCATGACTCATGCAGAATTATTTTTACACTCGCACTAAATTGAACTTCTGTTTCAACTGACGGTTTAAAGTAACATTGGAATTTGTCAGCACAGGGAGGCCAGACATGCTCTATATGTGGGTTTTACTTTTGTTTACTCCAAGCCTCTATGCGGTGGTGCAGCGAGAGCTAGTATTAGACCATCTCCAAAACACACACGCACACAAATGCTTGATGAAGGTATCGGCAACATGCCCACTCTGAGGAATAAACTCAATAAGAAGAACGTTTTGTATATTGGGATTCTCTGATGTTTCAATAAGGTTGTCAAAATGACCCCCCCCTCCACTCCCCCCCATCCAAATATGGTTGAATCCCACACCAGTTTAACAACAGATTTGCTCATATCATCAATAGCAAATTACAACGCAATGAAAAGCAGATAACGATGACATATTTCAAATCAAGGACAAATGCTCGATCGCACTGGGCTGCTGTAAATTCTTACTGGCTATTAATTTGGTTTATCTTTTTTCTTCAGGGTTGTTATAAAGTTGTGTTACAAGCCCACTGCGGTAAACATAAAGCAAACTCATTCGTTGTGCTTTAGTTTGCTTTTAAATGCCACCATCACACAAGTACTGTACCATTAATTGTATCCAAGCTGTAAAGTAAATTAGTGTTGGATGCTGGATGGTACAGAGGTCTACCGAGTGGTCACAGAACATATTTTATTGAGAACAGCAAGTGTAACCGCCTTGCGCATTAGCCCGGAGCCACACATTACACTGTAAACCACCGCCGTCAAACTCGAGGCCGAAGGGCCAGATAGGGCCTGCGACATCATTTTATGTGCCACGCGATGGTAAATCATGTGCGTGGACTTCCTATTTCTTGCAAATTGTTTTCACTTTTAACATCACCGAGATATGGCATAATGCAAATATATTTTTTTACCATGATCGTATTATACTGTATACTATATCTATTATGTAGTATTATAAGAGTCTTTCTTTAGAGGACCAACTAATTACCTGATAGGATGATGTTTGTCTCGTCTTTGCCAGCCAAATGTACTGCAGACTCATATTTACCGCACATGTTGTCAGGGCTCCTGTGGGACATATTCCATTAAAACCACAAATGTACCAGGGGACACCGTGTTCCCAGACAGCACCTCATTTTTATTTTTTTTTTCAGCCCTATGAAAAAAAAAAAATCAGCCAAATGTTCATTGCTTGCTGTGGTTTGCTGTGGTTTGGCTGGACTTACCAATTCATAAACATACTGCGCAGTCCATGTCTTTTTGGTCTGGTCTCAATGTCGTCATCCTCATCATCCCCTCGCCTATTCCGCCTCAGCTCGACGACTGACTGCCAAACAGTCTTTGGTTCAATTGCTGCTACGCCTTGGATGATCTTTGTCTCGATTTATTTAATTAAAAAAATATATATTTCCTATCGTGGACTGCAAGCTGCTCCCCCCCTTGGCGCATCAGGCTTTTGGTTACCATGCAGACATATGTGAGAGGAGTTAAAAAAAAATACAAACACTTGTCAGAAGAGATAAAGAGCATTTTCACATCTCTGCAAACAACCAGAGCAATTATATTGTGTCATTAATACCTGTCCTAGGATTGACCGGTGATCAGTCTAGGATTTATCGCGCCTCACGTCTTCAGTCAGCTGGCTCCAGCACACCCGCTGTCACAATGAGAATGAGCGGTGTCAAAAATACTTCTCTAAAGATCTTAATCCAAGCGGATTATATCGATTTGCCTTTTGATTCAACAGTTTGTCACATGGGATCAAGCAAAAACGAAGATAGATAATGCAGCTTGCTAACATACTGATTTAAAAACAGGGGTATGATGTCATGGTCTGGGAAAACATTTTGGCCAAAATTCCAAAAGGTATGTTTGGTACTGCCATAAAACGGCTCATAAGATAAAAAAAAAAAATGGCATATGAACAAGGATGTACAGACTTGATAACTACTGCAACAGTGAAATAATTTAAACACGAGAAGCTACAACGCTACATTGTTGAAAATTCAGTCAGTGGGTGGAATTATTAAATACATTAGGGCTTGAACGACCCTTTTTTTTTTTTTGGCCGATACCGATTCGGATATGTGGCAGAATAAAATGATAACTCATGAGGCATAAATAGTTTTTTTTAAATTAAAATTCATGCAGTTCAATCGCATGAAAATGAAAACAACAAATAAACAATTGAAGCCACACCCCCACACCCCCAAAAACATAATGTACCTTTAAATCATTAAAGTGGCCACCTTTGGCAGAGCTGAACACATACTTTCTGAAATGGAAATATTCTTCAGGAAATATGGCACTTGAAGGTTGCTTGGCTTTTACTCTTCTGTCTACTTTATCTCAAATTACTTGGATGGGATTTTAGTCTGGAGACTGTTATTTCGTATAATCCTAAAATTTATTTTTTTCACTCTTGGGTAACTTGACCTGGTTTCGTTTTTTTTTTTAACCTGTCTGTCAGTTCATCATTTAACTTGGTTCGTACCATTTCAAGTTATTCGTTTGACTTGAACGGCTCGATTTTCAAGTTAAAAAAAAAAATGGAATAGTTGTACTCCTCACACGAATGCGCCAAATTAACTGCTTGTCAAAATGGCAGACTTGGGTGACATTTGCATCGGGTATTTACTCCGACAGACAGACGCCACACATTAATTATTGCACGCACAGACTGACTTGTTTTGGCTCCCTTCCACCTTCACCACTGCAGTGTTTGAACATTGAGTTCACTTTTTTATGTAAGTCTGTGATACATCTCCGTCACTAGCTGCAAAAATTCGGAATAACCATTCAATCGCTTGTTTAAAGCGATTGAATGGTTATTCCGAACTTTTGTTTTCGTCTGACCTTTTATACCTTTGATATGTCGCCTCCACTCTCTCTTGCTACGTTTCCGATTTGATGTGATGCCTATTCATTTTTAACAATGGAACTCGGTCCCTCTACACGACCGAGCTGACAAACGTCATCCTCTCTCCAGCAGAACAAATGAAACGGCAGACGACCGCTCTGCGTTGCCAATGCTCCCTGCTTTGAAGCGAGGATGCATTATGCACGTCGCGTGCTCTTTAGGACAACAAATGGCGTCGCCAAGCACACGCCGCTCAGACCCTCGCGAGTGACGCAAATGTTCCTGACGTGAGAGCCAAAAAAAAAAAAAGACAACTTCATGTTTTCAAAATACGAATGTTTCCCTTTAATTGTTCACATCTGTAGCCTTTAAAAAAACGCTCACTTTAAAACTTTAGTCACTTTGCATGTTCTCCCCGGGCCTGCGTGGGTTTTCTCCGGGTACTCCGGTTTCCTTCCACATTCCAAAAATATGCATGGCAGGCTGATTGAACACTCTAAATTGTCCCTAGGTATGAGTGTGAGCGCAGATGGTTGTTCGTCTCCGTGTGCCCTGCGATTGGTTGACAACCGGTTCAGGGTGTCCCCCGCCTACTGCCCGAAGACGGCTTGGATGGACTCCAGAACCCCCCGCGACCCTTGTGAGGATAAAGCGTGTCGGAAAATGGATGGATGGAATGGATAAATATACGGAAAATAACACCGGCCAACATTTTTTTTTTTTTTTTTTATTGACCAATTTTGAAAATCAGTCATGCAAGTAAACTTTTCTAGGGAATTTTTTTAAAGATCTTTACTTATCTGCTCCCATTTTTTCCTTTTGTACATCCATTTTTAATAATAATAGTAATAATAATAATCATCATTTCATGAATTCAGGGTTAAGTTCAGCAACAGGAGGAATATCATTCTGAAACGTCATAGCTCCATATTACAACGCATGGTAAAATCCGATCCGTATGGAGCAAGTTTTTATAGCTTGAACTTAAATTGGGGTGAAAAATATATATATAAATAAATAAATATCTGGAAAAACCTGATTTGCTCATAAAAAAAAATATCTGGAAAAACCTGATGTGCTCAGAAAAAAAAAAAAAAAAAGTAAAAGCTTGGGTCACCTCCATACAGCAGAGACAATGCAGAAGTGCATTGCCGCAGTGCTCGGTAACAGCCCAATATTCTCCATTCATAGAAAGTGTGACTGGATGCCCTTGTTGAATAAAAGAGTCTCAAACTGCCTTCATCGTGGATGCATTTGTTTTTACCCCTGCCAGTGTGGGTCTCGGGTCACAATGCTTAGACGAAAGAGCGCATTTCCTGCATACCTCATCGTTGCCAGACCTCTGTCTTCTCCCTCCCATTTTTTTTTTTTATTGTAAGAGAGCCTCACTTGCTCGCCCTCTCCCCTCATCTCCCCTCCCTCACTGCTCCCATACTTCAGTCTCGCTCACTCACACACACACACACAGTCACATACACACACACGCACACTCGCTGAGGGGGATTCTCCGAGACGGGTGGAAGCTTCAATGTGATCGTCATTTCTCCGTCACCTTCGGCGCATTGAAGATCTGTCTTTATTTTTTGATACGTAAAATTGGATTCCCCCCCCGCTGCTCCTTTGATAGTTGCAACTTTGTGGACGTAAACGAAGAGAACTTGTGAGACTGATATAAAAATCAGCGCCTTTCACTCGGAGACACCTTGGGCTGAACATTGAGGGATTTGGGATTTTGTTTTGTTTGCTTTATGGTCCTCTAGACAACTGGATTTTTATTATTTTTTCCATTCACCTTTTGTTTCGCCTGACGGACATCCTGTAGAAGCTGCTTTTATGGAGTGTGAAATTTTGGACGCACGTGCCAAGTTTGGACGGAAAAAGTCAGACGAAAGCATGGCTGATGGAACCGCCGCGACGTGCTGAAGGCTTCTTTCCAAAAAAGATAACACAGGTACCGACTTGCATGGCCATTTAATTCCAGCTGCGAAGGGCAGACGGGGGGTGACTTGTAAAATGAGTCCGTGGGGCTTTTTTAATAGGATTACACATTCTAAGTAATGTCTTGAAGACTTTGGAGCAATTAGCAAAGACAAAATATATCGGCGGTGCAGTCAGCGCTGTCTGAGAGATAAGGATACATTTTCATATGACCCTCGACGACTCTAATCAATCACTGTCAGTCAGGATATCACCCAAATTATCTTGGGTGGCCGCTTTAATTGGGACTATCGTGTCATTATTCTTGCAATGTGAATTAATCGCTAAATCCTCAATCTCCAATTGATCGTAACAACTCGTGGTGTCAGAGTACCGTTTAAAAGCAGCCCTGGCGCAAGCTCGAAGCTATTTTCAGAGCTGGTTTTGGAAGCCTCATGAGTGTATGCTTTTTTTCCCCCCATCATGGCTGTTGTTCAAGGCACCAAAGTGCATGCAGTGATTCAATGTGTTGCGAAAAGTTGCTTGAGACCTTCTAAGCTAAAGAAATGGCGAATATTCAGTGGCCTGATTTCAACCCAATCGAGGATGCTTTTCAATTCTCCATCTACTACTGAGGCCCAAACACATTTCGTGACAAATAGGACCTTGAATCTTCTCATCGACTCCTTTACTTTCGGTTCTAGTTTCGACGGAGATGACCACCGCGTCCATGGAGCCCGTCGGAGTCCTGGTGGAAAGGAGCACCAATGCCACCGAGCCCCCTCAGAGCTCTCACGAGGACCCGGCCGCCACTTTCACCATTGGCACTATTCTCTCCATCATGTTTCTTGTGGGAGTCTTGGGAAACATCTACACCCTCGTGGTGATGTGCCATTCCATGCGCAACGCGGCGTCAATGTACATTTATATCATCAACCTGGCGTTGGCAGATCTTCTTTATCTGCTCACCATCCCGTTCGTGGTGTGCACTCACTTCCTCAAGCGGTGGTACTTCGGGGACGTCGGCTGTCGGATTCTTATTAGCATGGACTTTCTGACCATGCACGCCAGTATCTTCACGTTGACCATCATGAGCACGGAGCGCTACTTTGCAGTGCTCAAGCCACTGGATACGGTGAAGCGGTCCAAAAAGTATCGAAAAGCCATCGCGATGCTCGTTTGGGCCGCTTCTCTGATCCTCACGTTACCGATGATCGTGAGCATTCAGCTCATGAAGGTGGGCAACAAGGCTATGTGTCTTCCCACCTTGTCATCGCTGTCCTATAAGATTTACATCACCTTCCTTTTTTGCACGAGCATCGTAGCCCCGGGATTGATCATTGGCTACCTCTACATCCAGCTTGCTCGGACTTACTGGGTTTCACAGACGGTGACCTTCAAAACGACCAATAAGCTTCCGAATCTGAAGGTCAGTAGATCTCTCTCTCTTTCTCTTTCTTACAGTTTTTCGTTATTTTTAAATCTTCCACACTGTTTGGTTTGGTTTTATGAATCAGAATTTAGGCCACAGCGACTCAGGCATTTAAAATAAAACAGAGACCGAAATTCACGGCATCCTTTTGCCAAATTTTTACGAGAATAGACTCTTGAGCAAATCAATGTTTTATTAGGTTTGCTTTGCATAAAAGGTTTGCAGTGTTAAAACTACGAAAACGATTTGAACGAAAGCCCACCTCAATAGTGCCAGCTAGAATCTCTGATCAAAGCCACACCCCTCGCCAACGTGCACGAGGCGTGCACTGTACGTCTCGTGCACTGTCAAACAAGTCGACGTTAGCTACGGTTATTCTTGAGCAAATCAATGTTTTATTAGGTTTGCTTTGAAAATGATGAAACTACGAAAATGATTTGAACGTAGCTCACCTCAATCGTGCCAGCTAGAATCTCTGACCAAAGCCACACCCCTCGCCAACGTGCACGACACTGTACGTCTCGTGCACTGTAAAACAAGTCGACGTTAGCTACGGTTACGATAACACAAAGGACTATTTTCAAATTCGACTAATGTACAACCAGGTCACTTTTCAAAATATTTCCCACCTGTTATACGAGCAGTGATTCATTCACAGGTACAACAAGCACCCGTTTTCCCTATTTCCATTCTTTATCACATTGAACGTGAAATGATCCGTTTGCTCCCCACCTTTGCTCTTTCTCACAAACACACTGGCAACAGGCGTCACTGTCATTGGACTGCTATCAAACGCAGGCGTGATAAGAGCACACAAAAAGAGCCCATATGGCACGTAGCAGGAAGCCATCTGAGTGGCCATGATGAGGCATTCAGCTTCATAATCACAATCCAGAAATAGGAAAACCGTCACGGCATTGGACAAATTGCGGAGATGCTGTAAACATCCACGCTAGAATAATTAAGATGGCACACCCATCATGACTTTGGCCTATAAAAACAAACAATTGGATTTCCAAGGCACTGTAACTACAAAAAAGGAATGTGTAGCATTGTCAAACAATATATTATTATTATAATGGTTCACCGGAAATATGCTAATATTTCATCTTGCGCAGGTTGTCGTTACCTCAGAATGAAAAGAAAGGCACAGCGATGGGATTTTTTTTGTTTTGCATTCATCTTAAAATATTCTATTCGTCAGGGGAGCCTGATTGCACCGCACAACTAAATTTTGGAGGGGGCGTGGGGCATTGCCTGCCTCCCATGACCACGCCCACAAAACAGGTGATCCACGATGGTCATGACCTGAGCCCTTAGGAACTGTGATGTCATTTTCAGTCGACAATAAGTGGTCGTACAAAGCAAAACGCTCACTTCTTGAGATGGATAAAAATGGGCGGATTTTTCTACTTAAGTGATTTTTCCACCAGCGCAATATTAATCAGAGAATGCAGCACCGTTTTGACGAATGGGGGCGCATGGAACATAATGTCAAGAAAACTTCTTGAGGACTTGACTCATTGACAAATGTAATTTAGACGATTAGTGATGCCTCTAAAAATCCTTTCAGCCATGATGCATCCGCTCAAATTAAAAATAAATAAAATTATTCTTTGAACGCGTGATCCAAATGGCCAGGCAATGGCTCTGGCTCACGCTTTATACTGCCAAAATGTTATGGTGCCCATCTGGCACTCTCTCTTCAAAACAGGAAAGCATGCAGGTGGAGGAGATTGATTGACCAGTGCAGTGACAAAGAGGGTGACGTTCGATCTAGAATATTTGAGCGTGCGTAATTCATAATTGTGTTGCTTCCCAAAAAAAAAAAAATAAGCTGCTGTCATTCCTTTGCTATCAGTGATGTATTCCTTTTTTTTCTTCTTATCTCCCTAAAGGTTCTTTACCTGATTTTCACCATTGTGCTCCTTTTTTGGGCATGTTTCTTGCCTTTTTGGATATGGCAACTCCTGGGTCAGTACCATCCGACACTGCCCCTGTCCTCCACAGCCAAGCGCAACATCAATTACCTGACGACATGTCTGACGTACTCCAACAGCTGCATCAACCCATTCCTATACACACTGCTCACCAAGAACTACAAAGAGTATTTGAGGAAGCACAACCGGTCCTGGTCAGCTGGAAGTTTTTTTGACAGGAGGGGCCGTGTGCAGCGCTCGCCACGCAGATCGCCCTCCGCGAGCAGTCAGCAGTGTACCGAGAGTTTCATGCTCACGCACACAGCGTCCTTGCGTACCCACAACAGCAGCTTGTGAGGTAGGCATGTGCTGTTTTTTTTTTTTTTTTTGACATACAAATCGTTTGCTCCTTCAGATATTGGAATTTATCATTTCTAAATCACTGTGACAGTAATTTAACTTATTATAAGAGCCTAACGTTTCGGTAATCGAGTGAATGTGTCTCCATTTATTCAAAGGCAGACTGTAGACTTTTTTTTTTCCTTCCTTGATTTGTCTGAATTTATGCATGTGTCACTGTGGGTATTTTATGAAGGCCCCCGTCAGAGGCATAATTCAGGATTACCACTCATGTAAACAACTGAGACACTTTTTATGCTAATTTTAGATATCCTTCGCCAATGTTTCCTGCAGAGGAAACCGGAGAAAGGTATTGTAGTTTTTAACGGAGGGGAATGCGCACGGACGTAGGCATCCATTTCCTATAGCGATTGTGCTCATTAACTTCAAGGGGTGACCTTGAGCTTATCCCGGCTCGCTTTGAGCGAGTGGCACGGTTACATCCTGGAAGTGGTCACCAGCCAAAAGCAGGACGCGCAAACATATGTACTTTCAAGCTCACATTTACACCGAAGGACAATTTAGAATCTGCACTCAACCTAACATGAAAGCTTTTGGATACCTGGAGAAAAATGCACGCAAGGGATATGCCAGGGGTGAGGTTTGAAATGTATATTGTTTGCTAAATAAAACCATTTGGTTCTGGTTCTAGAATATATATCCATCATTCTATGTTGTAAGTGAACGGTCTGGTTGTAAATGAACGGTTTTTCTAGAGCGCTCTTATCTCCAGCTCACCAAACCGAAGTGCCATGTTACATGTGGACGGGTCACACTAATCAGTTCAACTCAGAGTCGGTTAGAAAACAAAGCGTGGCGGCCATGTCAGAGTTTCCACTGCTAAGCTAACTTGCGCTTGAACATGACGGGCAGCAGGTACGAGTCAATCCGCCCATCCCGAGCAGCTCGTGGCGGGAAATAAGATCGACACCTAACGAGCGGTGCCGTCCACTAAAGGCGGACGAGTAGCTAAGCAAGCGGACTGAGCGACAAGCGGGAACGCGCAAAGATGGAGGAGCAATTACGGATCGAGAAACTATCATGGAATGCATACTGTGAACAAAGATTTGGGGATGGCATCAGTTCTTCTTTCAAAGGAAAGTAGACATTGTGAAATGATACAATGACAAAGGGAAAATGCGTCAAAGGCAGAAATGGATTTCCTTGTGTGAACTTCCAAGCCCGGCAATGAAAACATTGACTCATTATCAATGCATGATGCATAAATTCATAGCAGACTCATAAACTATATCCTATAAAAGCAGAGTGTCGCACTGACATTTTATTCATTATTCATCATTCATGTTCTTATCAACAAGAAGAAACGGTCTCTCGGGTAACACTGGCACCCTTTTGAAAAAAAATACGGTGGGCAATCAATTGCCTGTTAGAGAGTCGGTCAATTATAATTAGTCAGTGGTCCCTTTTTTTCAAAATGATTAGGACCTCAGCATTTTGTGGCTCTGCATGAGTTTCCTTTCATGGTTTTATTGCGGGTATCAAGAGTGCGGCACTTTTAGTGCTCAATTCGCAGGCGGACCATTAAAAGCTCCTCGATAAAGTAGCGCAGGTTAAACACATGAATCCACACGGTGACGGATCCCTGGCTGCCAATTGCGAAGTGGCTCTAACTCATAATGGCGCTTGATAGGATCATGATTACAGTAACAAAAGGCAGGAAAAGGGCCAGTGGACGCAGGAAATGGCAGGAAATAAAGCTTTCGCGGCAGCCTGCTTGATAGTTTGGACTTCACGTTGACTGTTTAATATTCACTGCAGCTTAAGAGTAATGGCCTTTTTTTCGCACTCGCTCAATTATTTCATGCTCCGTATACGTACAAAGGATGAACGGTCCCTCTCGAGTGAGCAAGATTAGCATGAAGAGGCGATGTTAATATGAACAATAATTGAGACAATTATTATCAGTTTAGAACATGACCGAAATGCTATCTCGGCAACAATAGCAACTCCATCCATATTTGGGGGGGGGGGGGGGGGGGGGGGGGGGGGGCGACCTCCACACAGTGAGAAATTAGACATGAAAACAGGTTGCACAAAGGTGATGCTATATTGCTCCACTTTTTCAAATTCTCAAAATGGTATCACCACAAATCTAACGTGGAACATTAAATTCGATTTCCAAATGTACACCATGTGCTGCATCCATACCATACGCCAATGAAACGCCTCGGAGTATATAACAGCATGGACCAAGTATCCCCGTAAATATCTCATAATACGTCCAATGGGGAAAAAAAAAGGGTTTTGAGCTCTTGGCTTTACAAGATAAAATGACGGTGCAAATCTCTTCAGAACTTTTTTTTAACTATTCTGCCGAGAATCTAAATGGCTTTAGGCAAAGTAGCTGGTGTTTCTGGGTACCTCGGACAGATTTTGAAACTCCCACCGGGGGGACTAAGAAAATGGTGCAAAACTGCTTGGTAGCAATGCCGGGAAAGAGAATGATGTAAAAAGAACGGGGGGTTGCAAAAAATGGTGGTGGTGCCTTGAGATATCAGTGTCAAAAAAAAAAAGAAGTCATTTTTATGCTGCACTTTAATGACGATGGTGGCATCCTTGATCGACAGAATCCAGCATTCATAATAGTTTAATCATGGAAATGCTTTCTGGAGGACAACACATTTCAATGGAAGGGTATTCTGGAATGTTTCAGTGTGAATAGTCGTCAGCGAACCCTTTTACTGAATTTCTGACCTCCTCCATCACGAGTCATCACCTGCCGGCGGAACATGTGAGATGAGCTGTGAAGATTGTCCGAGCGGTGCTGTCCGTCGCTCATGCTGACTGATATGTGCAATTGCAGAGGCATCATTTTATTTGATTTTTTTTTCACGCGTTGAGGTGACCGGGGATGAATAGTGACCTTTAAAAATGAATAATATCGCTTTTAAAGAAACGTTTCCTCCCATGAGAGGCAGCATTTTCCATTCTCACTCTTCCTCACTCCATTTGACAGACTTGTACTCAAGGATCACGGAAGGCTGTTAGAACAGTCTTTGAAACGAAATGTAATCTTCTATTAGATTTTTTTTTTAAATTATTTGCAATATTTTATACGTAAGTAAATATTATGTGACAGGATTTGAAGGCAATAAAAGGAGAAAATTGCGATTAATTGTGCAAAATTGTGTGATTAACTTGGTTTTTAAAAAATCGAATTGCTTGACATTGCGACATATTATATTCACACTTTAAAATATGGATACATACAGGCAACAATATACAGTACAGTGATTTTATTTTTTTTTTTTGCCCATTTCATATTCCGAAAATATCATAATGATAGCCCCCAATATTATGAAACCATTTTTAACTAAAAACCACGTGCGATCCCTTCACAGGAAACCAACCACAAAAGCGCGTGTAAGTTTCCGTCATATCCTCGGGGCAAATGGTTTGCACATGAATATCATCCATCACTATAAATCACAAGGCAGCCACATTTGTGTTTGCATCTGTTTGCTGAGAGATGCTGACTCTCTGACCTAATCTCCGAGCCGGTAAATCAAAGTCAACTACCAGCACCATCAATAAAAAGCTTCTCTCAACAATAGAGCCCACCCGCCCTTTGAGTCTTTTCTCAAACATGCTCACAATGTAACAACCAGAAATGTCAATCAATTATTTTTTTTTCCGAATGAGAATAAGTTGTTTCGAAAACGGGTAAATAGGGTCAGGCTTGAAAAAGAGAAGGAAATCAAAATACTGTCAAGAAATGTGTTTTCCCTCACGTGAATCTATTTGCAAATGAACTTGTCGCCGTGTGTAAAATACTGTGCCGTATGGGCGTCGAGTTATTCATCACCACTGCAAACTACAATCACAATAGCAGATACAGCCTGTGGAGTGGAACATATTAAAATATGCATTAAAAAGGGATACGAGTACTTTTGAGCCACTTGAAAGGTTGAGTTTAAATCGGCTTCGGTTGGCAATCGTGATCACGGTATTGTAGTCATGTTGACAAAATCAGGTGAAGTAAGTTATTGCATCTCTTAGTAAAAAATAGAACAAGTGCTTTATTTTTTTTCCACCTCCGGGATATTTTTGACGCTGGATGGATGCGGAAAGCTTGTGTGAACAATGAGCCACTCTCATTCTGTCTTTCTCCTCTTTGACATGAAGAGATTTCAAAAGGCCACGAGTGATCGATGGAGCCTGAGCGCAACTCGAGGCCGTACGGCACACCGAGTGTCGAACTTTTCGACCTCGCAAAACACATACTCCAACCGACCGCGACGTAAGGCATGGAGTCTGAAAGCCAAGACATTTGACATTGAAGTGGTGAGGACTGTAAAACAAGAAGAGCGCCCAATTTGGCATTCTTGAAACAAATCCTTTACTACGGTTCTCACAGATCATTTTGTATTGGGTGACCAGTCTGGCCACATAATTAATTAGCGCGCTAAATCTATTAATACAAACAGAAAGCCCTCACGGGACAAGTTATTCATTTGTATCCATTCCAACTCATCCCCCCTCACGTGAATCAAAAATCCCAAATGTATTTCGGCTAAAATCTCACTGGCTCCCCATTATAAACTATGATTTTTTTTATGTATTTATTTTTAACATAATGAGCCAAAATCAAACCAACGTGTAATTAATATAATATGTCATGTGATAACTAATAAAAATAAAGCTAGCTCAATGAAGACAAGCCTAAGTTGTTGTTTCTGGCAAAGATAATGGGAAAAAAAAAAAAAAAACATTCCAAAGGGCAGCCAGCACAAAGCGGCTCCCAAAATGCTTTTACCTTTAAAGAAGCAATTTTCTTCTCTTAATTTGTAATTGAAAGCACAGCAGGTCTCTGGACCTGCTGTGGCTGCACAGCCTTTTCAATGCCCAGACCCTCCCAAGATAACGTTATTATGTCGTCAGCTTACACAATCAATTCGCTGACAATGTCGATTCATGTAAATCCTGACATCAACACCCGCGTTTCACCGCTGGATGAATCTGTTAAGACCTCCGGCGATCATTTATTGAGCATGCAAATACCACATGGAATGTGTCGTTCTTGTAACCCCCAGGCGTCGTGACATTCCAGAAACATATTGACAGTCTTCATCTTTGCTCAGGTAAATCAAGTTAGAAAGAAGCAAGGCATGACGGGAACATGTGCAAAGGGTGCTCCTACAGGAAGAAAAAAAAAGATTTCTTTTGTAATCTGAATCCAGGCTTGCACTGCTACAGTATCTCATGGTCTGACACGCACGCCCCAGTTGTGCCGCGGTCAGTGAGGTGCGTTTCAAAATATATTAAAGATGATAATATTGTATTCAATCCAATGATTTCGACAATGATTCAGAGGGTTCAATGTACGCTGCTTTTATATTTAGGAATGAGATTTGATTACGTCCGCCACACATATCAGCGAAGCAAAGAATTTGCCGACCTGTTCTTTGATCATATTCACTTAAATGGCATTGCGCCACAACTTAGACCAGCCTTTAATTGGTCTAAATTCTAGTCTACATTCTGTCACCATCAGATTACAGGGTGCATGAAAGGGTTAATTAATGATGCAGTAGTTGATTTTTTTTGAAAAATCTTGAAGCTTAAGACTGCAAAACTCAAAATGAATCACGGCACCAATAACATTCATCATACTAAATTATTAACTTTTTTTTTTCACGAATGGAGAGAATTTGGGCGGTTCATATTCACAAATTCTGCCCGCTTGGTTGCTTCTGCTTTCAAAATGGTGACCTTAATAAGTTTAATAGAACAGACGGAAGAAAAAAAAAAGATCTTCAGCCTTGGACTACTTTAAAACTTCATCAAGTAACTTTATGAAGTCAATAACACGTCTTACATAATGTTGAGCCTAGCCCTTAATTGGAAATGTTTTATTTATGTTGTCTGGGATAGGTTCCATCTCATCCGTCACCCTGAATAGAATAATTCTGCAAATTTCTGTGAACTGTCAATATTGCACATCTAGACATCTGTAAAGATGCCATATTTTGGTGTCGTGGCTCATTTTATCGATGACAGAGAGTTCGAAGTGTTTTGCTTTGAATATAAGTAAAGCTAGTGTGCACCAGAGGCACATTGGCAGAACTTCCAGACAATGAGTTGCATTGGCAGCAAACTGCACATGAACAAAATAAAAACAACAAGTCACTTCTTCGGGTTTCAAATTGGCAGAAGTTATTAATCTATTTCGATTAATCTGCGAGAGACGAAAGAAAGGCACAGGGTCAGTCACCTGAAACAAGAAAAGGCGTACCATCAAAGAAAGGCAAGGTGCTCATCTTCTTCCTTGCGACTTCTGATTCGGACGCACGAGATGAGGCAAGGCAGGAAATTTGAAATTACGCCAGACCGCTATGAATCAGAATCACATGGCTGAGCGGCCGTCACCAAGATAGGACGCGTCCCCTGGACGCGCACGCTTCGCCTGCAAATATCTTTCAAGACCTGCCAACGCTGTACCCTTTTGCAAGACTATTCTCAGAACTCATCGCTCAGAAAAAGAGAGCCGCTGTCCGTCTTTTCCAGTCATGCTTTGCCTCAACATCTGGCTGAATAGAAAGGGGGGGAAAAAATAATTTATGGTGTCTTGGCAGATGAAAATGTTCAATTAAATGAACTCAATCCGTGTCACAAATGGACATGCCAGTTAATGACAGTGACTTTTCTGAGCCACAAAGTGAATATAGGGATGATACACTTTTAAAACGAGTGTCTCTGTTACTTTGGTAGTTTTATTAGCACCTAGATATAATACTCTGGATGATAGAATATTTTGGCATGGACCCTTGCATTAAATTCTCTCTGTCTCTCCCTCCCTCCAATAAAACACTGCCGTCAAAACAGGACCGACTTTATCCAAAAAGCAGACGATAATCTGGGCTGGTTTCCAGTCAATCGTAGTGGACATAAAGAGACAAGACAAAAAAAAAAATCTCTACCGAGCGGTCACTTGAACTCATGCTGCCTGCGTGGAAGTAGCCGAAGCAACATGGCGGTTCATCGCGAGATGGTACAGCGGCTATTGCATCGCTGATAAGGGCGAGGCATTCACTATAGAAAAACAAAATAAAAAGTTCTGCTTTTTTTACGTGTTATCCTTTTACGGACTTGATTCTCATATCTCACAATCTATTACGACCAGGAACTGAAATTGCTCCAACAGAATATAGAAAAACAAATGAGGAATACAATCAGTTGATAAGGAAATTGGAACGTTTCCCTTGCGCGGGACAACCACGGCTGATAAAATTTATCGGATCGGTGTTTAAAGAAACCCAAACATTTCCTTGCGCCGCTTATCTCCTGCATCTGACGTCGCCGATTGCATACTTCATCGAGTGTGAAAAGAGAGCGGGTAAAAACCACTAACCTTCAGCCGCGGAGGATCAATAAGCTTTACAAAGCATGAATGGTGCAGCGTTGAATTGAGCCTGCGGTTTTATCACACTTAATCCGAGAAATTAGGGCTCTTTTGTTTGACGATCGATACGTTCCCTCGAGTCAATCGCAGCCATCTCGCAAATCGCGTCCGCTCTTGATTGCTTTTAGTCAAAGTGAAATTTGACATGCCCGCGCCGTCGGCCTCCACCTCGACACGAAATAGCCGAGGGGGGAAAAGCCATCGTCGCGCATTGGCTGCAGAGGACTAAACAGTGGTCAAGATAAAAGATGGAAAGCGAAGATCGAAAACGCTAGGGGGCGCTGCAACACGCTTAGCTTTTGACAAAAATATAAGCTTACAGAAAATGTCGCGCGTTTCCTGTCGTTTGTTGGAAAGGTCGGTCATGGCACGCCGACTTGTAAGCTAGCAATCTCTTAGCATGTTCAAAGAAGGTTGTGAAAAGGTCAAGGGCTACTGTTGGATATTCTATTTCAGACATGCGATGGAGGTCATCTCTCTTTTTAACCCTTTCACGGCCGAAAAATCCACAATAGGGCATGACCGGAGGTTGGAGGCCCACGCTTATTAGCATTTGGGAGGGAAATGTTGAATTTTATTTCTATATTGCCTGTCAACAATTTGTTCTGAGAGAACAGGAGAGGGGCACACGGGTTTCTATTTTCCAAACCCTTGTGTAGTGGTTGACCCGCATGACTTCCATGCCGGCAGAGTGGATTCAGTTTCCACTCGGTGACGCTGGGAATGTGAGTGAAAGGTCGACGTTATAGTCTGACTTTGGCCAAAAGTCAATTGGAGGAGACTCTAGCTCCCTGAAGAGGATCACACAGGGGAGAAAATGGATCAATGGATAGATTGATGGAAATATGAAAACATCAATACATTGATGCCCTGTATGACAAGGACTGCAAAAATGACAGCTTGGTGTCCATTGAACTTTTTAACGTTTCCACGAAAAGCATTTTAGCTTTTTTTTTTCCCACTCACTCAAACAAAAAGTTTTTAACCCTTTCATGCACCAACAACGCTAACCTGGAACATGATAAGCTGTCCGCTGTAGTGACCGCTGCCCCTCAAAGGGTTAATTAAGAGCCAGAGTTTGGAATCAAACCAAAAATTCAACTGCAAGAACGATTATATACATTCCAATTATATAGGACTGTATTTTTTTCAATAAGGTACTGCAGGAACCAAAATAGAAATAAGAACACGAGAAGAGCCAAAATACAAAAATGTATCTGCACATATGCAGTGTGTTCACATTTATGATGGACGAACCAAAGTATGAATAAGAAATGCGATCCCTCGTCGCATCAAGGACGATTTTTTTTTCCCCCTCCGCTTTGACGTACCTCTGAGGTCACGCGACTCTTCCCTGTGACGCACGAGGGGCATTTTCCAGCTCCCTCGCGTTTTTAAAGAAAGCTTTTTTTTTTTTTTTTTTTTGGATGAGCCCCGCATCCCTCATCTTTTTGTTCTCTTTCTGAACAAAGCCCCGAACCACATCGTACCGCACGAGGAGGGAGACCTTCGTCTGATCTCGGCTGCCTTTTGTAGTGCATGGTTAAGAGTCTCACAATATCAATACTGTTAGAAGTCGGTC
The DNA here is from genome assembly GCF_001891065.2 of Hippocampus comes. Taxonomy (NCBI): domain Eukaryota; kingdom Metazoa; phylum Chordata; class Actinopteri; order Syngnathiformes; family Syngnathidae; genus Hippocampus; species Hippocampus comes. Next base: position 756,898 of record NW_017805118.1, on the reverse strand, counting down.
CAAATGGAACACAACGGGGCGGCAGTAGTACAGTCCGCAAGGACGTGGGCGTTGGGAGTCGAGAGACACGGGCTGAAGTGCCGTCACAGTAAAATAAATCAATCAATAAACAAATAAAATAAAGGCGACTGGTTGTCAGAGAGATGTCAGTTGGCTGGCCGGCTATACTGTTGAGGTGCCCTTGAGCGAGGCATTGTTCCCGCGGGGTTAACGTTTGCCACTATGATGACGGGCGGCAAAGAAATGGCGCTTGTGCTAAGCCATCACTGGCTAATTTCGGTACACCCGGCCACGGCTTGGCAAAAATAAAATGTGTCTTTATTTTGGCAGATCGGATTGTTGAGATCTTTTCTTTTTTCATAGTTTGACCTATAAAAGCTTGCGCAATCTGGATTTGACCATGCGTGGTAATTTAGTCAAATTTGTTGACCAATGTCATTTGGTGTTGGGCCAGTTATGGAAGTTAGCGCCACCTTATGGAACAATGGAGCCGAAATACAGACAGACTCGCTTACAGGAACATTTTCAGAGACAAGTAGATGTCAAAATATGGACTTTTTTTTTTTGACACCTCATGGAAAGGCAGACAGGCCAGAGACACGACAACCCTGACACAAACAATTAAATGTTTACATTTGGGGGAGAATATTCTTGCCAATCTTCCTCCAGTTAAAAATGGGAGTTTAGAGAAATCATGCAATCGAAAGCCAATAACAGCAGTTATACGACTCGGGCCAGACTTGGAACTTTTCCTCTCGTAAGGCCCAACGTCTTCATGACTTTCACGTCTGCCTTTGAGAGTATGTCAACACATGACCTCAACTGTTCATCGTGGAGACATAAACAACCCTCCCTTTGTCGGCACACCGAGAACTGTTCCTAACCTCCCTTGAGTCCTTGATTATGATGCATTTGCAATGTGGGGGGTGGTGGTGGGGAGAAAAATATGCACCTCGTTGGCTAATGCTGCCATGTGGCTGATAACTAGGACACTCTGTTGTCGCCGTTGAGACAGGAGAGCGGCGCAAATGAGAAGTGGGAGTGGCGGCGGTTGCGTGGTAATGAAGGGGTGGGGGGACATCGGCGGGAAGGGCACGCGGCCAACGGCATTGCAATCTCAAATTAACAGGTGTCCAATGAACAAGAACACAGCCAGTGGTTGCGAGTCGCGCTTTCTATTTTCTGCCCCGCTGCTATTTAAGTCCAACTCGATCGCTTTGAGTGCAAGGTGGTGGGGGGGGGGGAGGCACAAGCCTTCTGTAGAAACAAAAAAAAAAACTATGATCAACTCAAATTGATTGTCAAATAGCAAATCATAAGCCGGCCTATTACCAAACCCGCTGAGTAAAAGCCAACACACTTTAAAGTGCAGACGTCTCCCAGCACTAAGCTATTATTATGAACCAAACAATTACAGAACGAGCGGTTGGAACGGTAAATTGGGGTTTTTTTGGGGTCACATGGGCAAAGTTATGCACAGCGTGTTTGGTTACCATGGAGATTCAAACTTTATGGACAAAAACAAAGAAAGTCTTCCCACGGCGTACAAAGTAGGACTGGCATTCAAGTGTGCTTGTTTGCTTACCCAGATTTTGGATTTCAATGATATGACACAAACTCAACAGAATAAAGTGATGAGTGAAGCACAAGACACGGCGAAACTATTTTAGGGGTTATATTAATGCACCTGGACCAGTGTCAGCCTTAATGTTCCGAGCTCTAATTCGTCATTCTGATCCAGCTCCGATGTAATCTATTTTTAGTGCTGCATTACAGGCTAATATTTTTCCAAATTTACAATCCGTCTCGTCAAGGAGCGAGTCTAGGATCTGAAATTTACACCGAATGTCAGGCGTGCAGTACATTTGCAATTAGAAATTAGAACATTACCCACGGTCCTGAATTAAGACATATGCTTCAGTTTAAAAAAAAAAAAAAAAAAAAAAAAAAAAGCTTGAAAACAAAACGTAAGTCAAGAAAATGAATCGGGACATATGCTGCTTAGGATGACATCTATTTCTCTTTGGAAATAAAACAAAAATGACAATGCCCCTTGAAAAATTGTACGAGTGCTCCCTGAACATACAATCCTGTTCCCTGTCCTTGACAGATGTGACTGAATTGTGCCGAGTGAAGAAAAGGGACCAAAGAACCACGTGGAAACGGCATTCGAATGAAGTGGGCATCTCTACAAAACTGGCAAAAGAAGTGAAAACATGACAAATGTGTGTGCAACTAAAACAGATGTTGTAACCCGTGCGCCAAAATTCACACCTGTGCTCATTTTTTTTTTTCCCATGAATGAACATAGGAATGACCTTCATGATGAATAAGTATACAATCTGTGCTCTTTGTTATGCAATACTGTATGTGAGTCTGCATGAATATGTGCAACAGCAAAAAAATTGCAACAGAAGCAAGCCACGCTTGTGTGGATTTTCTGGATTAAAAAAAAAAAAAAAAAGCATGATTATTGGACAAGTGCAGTAGGGTTCAGGAAGCAGCACCCTTAACATCAAGCATAAATGCAGTCATGCATAATTGAGTATTCCGACCTGGTTTGATTTATCTTCATTTGTATTCATCTTCACTGGACAATAAAACACGTGCACTTCATTTCTAGTGATTAACGGGAGCGCAGGCCTTGCGGGTCCACCGGCGGCGTTGAAAAAAACATGCTCTGATCAAAACGAAAGTGCTTTTGAGCCTCAGTGAGATGGAAAAAGTGATACAATTCCAAGAAAACTGTCAGAGAATGCATCTGTGATGCAGTGTGTTCCCCCCAAAATTGGCATCATTTGAAATTTGAATGTCAAAGTAACTCTTGTAAAGTGAAATATTTATTTACCAAAACTTTCAAAAACATATTCTAATGGATCCAGATTTTACAATCAATTTCGCATGCATTCACAAATGTCACGAGGCACATTTGCTTTTTGTGTTCCCCTTTGAAATTTCTTCTCCGTGTCTAAAAAATGGCATTCCAGTTCTTATTTTTATTGCCTAAAAAAAAATGCAAGTGAATGTTGTTTAAAAAAAAAAAAAAAGGTTAATTTTGACATCTCTCTTTAGTTATTAATTATGAAATGATGTCAAATTTGGGGGAGCATACTGTATTATTGTTTTGTTATTATTCTTTATTTGATGGTTTTTTTTTTCCTTTCTTGTAAAATTCCAACTGCATTCTTTTCATTGTGGCTCTCGTATACGGTGTATCCCCAAAAAAAAAACCAAAAAAAAATGGCATAAGTCACTATGACATCATGCCAACATCACTTGAGCATCACTGACTTAAAAGAGACATATTATGCATTTATTAAAATTGAAATGAGTTCCCACTAGTTTCTTAAAAATATATATATCTTCGTGGACTGCGTTCATCAAAATACCCAAAGGATAAAGATTTAAATAAATAAATAGATTTTCTTGATTGTTTGCTTTTAACACTTGTTGGGTGTGCAGGCACTGCGGTGATATTTGTGTGACGAAAAGTAAAAATGTCCGTAGTCTGCCTTCGTTAATGCTGAAGTGTTGAGAAAAAAAAAAATGACACTATCTACACGGTGCTGTATATACTTAATTTCAACAAGATTATGACTTGGGAAAATTCCGTTTCGAAATCCGGAACAAGCTGAGTTAAGCCCTGCTGATGTTAAAGCTGCTAAAAATGATCAACGCCCCTCTGGGAAACAAATGCTGTCGTGTATCCTCCAATTTTAATGCTATATGTTATCGAGTATAGTTGGCTTGGGCTCCTCGTGAATTGTGTGTTCAAAAACAAAAGATTTGGTCACAATGAAAAGACACAAACAAAAAAAAACTTTGCAGAAGTATTCACGAAAAAAAGTAAGGTATAATGTTCTAAGAATAATTGTGATCAGAAAAATAAAGATTTTTTTTTTTTTACTAATAATACCATCGCACAAAATAATTCTTTGCTTGTAATATGACGACAATGAGTAAGTTAATAATTGATTTGGATTGTTTTCTTTTCAATGTAGCCCTCTGTACCAAAGAAAAAAAAGTGCATACAAACTAACAAATCACAATCAGCACACGTGTTCTTACAAAATAGCACAATGTAATAATTTCACGTGAAGAAGTTCCACAGATTTTTTTTTTTTTTTTGCTTAAATATTAAGCTAATCAAGCATTACATGTTTTGTTTTTTTTTGTATGTGGAGCTATAATAAAAAGAAACTCAAATTGCCTGAAAACTATTACATGAAATTACATTCAGTCATTCGGTTCCATGCATTTGTATTTTGTTGGTAAAACATCCAAAAAAATAAATGATGTCAAATTGTGTTGAATAAAATGCTGTTGACTAAGCATTTGCTCGGTGTTTCTTCATGATTCAAAGTATTAGCCAAAGCATACAGGCACGATTTTTTTTACATGATGCACAACTCTCATTTATTGCGCAATAATCTAATTGTAAAATGTATTTGTTACATTCTATGATGCATTTTTATGCTTTAGAAAACATTTATGTCTGAATATGGGAGGGGCTTGGAACGGATTAGGGCATTTACATGGAAAGTGCGTCTCAATTTACAAATTGTTCAAGTTAAGAAATTTCTTCCAGAACCAATTAATTTAACTGTACCATTGATCCCAGCTCATAAAAAAAAACATTTTTCGATTCAGCGTCCATATTGGGGGAAGTAAATTACGATTCATACATTAACATCACTTTTGTTTAACAAAAGGAAGTGACAATATAAATGTTGCATCCAATATTTTGTGCAATATTCGTGATAAAATACCACAATAATACTCACTGTAGCTCCTGAATCCATCCCACGGGAATCCAGAGACTTCATTTAACTTGAGCGGCGACTGTATGTGCGCCTCACTGGGGAATCACATGGTTGGAAGCATGGAATTTGGTGGCCCTAAAAGAAAACGTATATGTTTGTCATTTATACATAAACAGCTCGGCTGCAGTCAAGCCATACATGCAGGCTCCCATAGTACAAGTCACCTCATTTGTCAACTTCCACTTCTCCCTTCTATACAATATTTAATATTTTACATTTTCATTATGTATTTGTCGAAAAAATGGTCCTGGTACCCAAAAAGTTACATTTTTTGTTTTTTTTTGGGGCGGGGGGGTGTCTCTATTTATTTTATTTATTTTTCAGAGCTGTATATCAATCCGATTTTGAATACCCTTGCACTTGCAACGGTGAGTGCAATCTTTTAATCAGAGGAATCAATCTCCTGCCATATTTAAAAATCATGCATTAGTCATTCAAAATTGGACTCCGTGAAAGTCACAATGGACAAGTATAGACCTGAAATTAAAACCCCAGGTTAGCCCCCGCCCCTCCCCCACCCTTCGCATGACCGTGAAATGTCAGATCGGTGATTCCCGGCACATATGAGGTAATCATCTCTCTTCCTAACAAGAACTGCAATATAAATACGGTCAGTTCAATTATGGCTATAAGCTCTGGGCTCATGCATGCGTCCTCACAACTTCTCACTGATCTCCTATAAATGCCAGCCCGGGTCATAATTACGCTGTGTATGTACAGGGTAGTCCAGGAGAGGATATATGTGATGATGTGTGTGGAATGTGGATTTTTTTTTTTTTCTACATTCGTGCTACGTCTTACATAACTCCTTTTGTCCACTTCACTTTGTTTTCGGGATGGCTGAAAACAAATCTCAAATGTCTCTTCCTTGACTTTCAACCTTGAACCAACGTGACTTAAAAATAAAAAATAAAAATTTAAAAAAAAAGAGTGCAGGCACAACAAGACAAACTGAGGCCGTATGTTCGATGAAAAATTACAATCAATACAGACAGTCAGGATGATATACGAGTCTGTGAAGCCTTCACCGTATATCCAATAAATACGGTCAGTTCAATTATGGCTATAAGCTCTGGGCTCAGGCATGCGTCCTCACAACTTCTCACTGATCTCCGATAAATGTCAGCCCGGGTCATAATTACGCTGTGTATGTACAGGGTAGTCCAGGAGAGGATGTATGTGATAATGACGTGTGTGGGATGTGGATTTTTTTTTTTCTACATTCATGCTACGTCTTACATAACTCCTTTTGTCCACTTTTTTTTCGGGATGGCTGAAAACAAATCTCAAATGTCTCTTCCTTGACTTTCAACCCTGAACCAACGTGACTTTAAAAAAAAAAGAAAAAAAAATGAATGCAGGCACGACAAGGCAAACTGAGGCCCTATGTACGATGAAAAATTACAATCAATACAGACAGTCAGGATGATATACGAGTCTGTGAAGCCTTCACCGTATATCCAAGTCCCCTATTGTGTGAATTGTGTGCCAAGTAAATTGAATACTTTGAAGGAAGACTGTTCTAGAAATGCAGCCCATTTACCACATGTCCTCTGTGTGACAAAGTGAGACCTCTACCTTCACTTTCCAGTGTGGCCAGACATTGATGAAGAAAATGCTGGGAACATTTTGCAACTCTACATGCAACCATAATATCCCCATTGATCAAATGATTTTTTTTTTCAATACAAGTCACTTTGATTAATCTATCAGACTAGGCTATGAAATATTGATGGGTGATATTATAGTAATCGTTCCGATGTACTTGAGGGCCATTAAAACATGAAAAAGTTGAATTGTATTTTCAAGGAGATGACAACGGCCGGCTCATGATGTTGGAAATGTGTCAAGGGGTGAACAACTCACTGCTTGATACGATAACCGCTGCCATATGGGCAGTAGATTGATGGATTTGCACCGTATGTCTCCAATCCACAGCGCTGTTGGAATGGTGGTGTATTACAACCGGAGACATCCACCGGCAAGCTTCTCTTGTTCCTCTTTCCGGTCTCGCAGATTTCATTGCCGTCCAAAGATTACAATATTGCTCGAGTCGACCAATAATTGGATCTGAAGCAGTAAAATCCTTGCACAGTCCATAAACTGGTTAAGTCTCCCTGTTCACAAAGTGATGAACAAGAGGCAATTGGCTTTAACACAGAGAACCCGTAAAACCCCCTCGCATCTTACTGGCAACGGCTGCTTGATCCTGCCGATTGTCGAGAGCTCGCTATCGATCGCTGCGACGCAGGCGGGGGTAAGAGAGACGACACAAGTTGAAAAGAATAGCAGATTAAGGGGGTTTACTAAGTGGCAAATTGTACTTTGGTTGACCACAAAGCAATTATTCAGAGCAACTTTGCGAGTGGGGACGGCACGGTGCGAAAGAGGTTAGCATCTTTGCCGCGCAGTTAGGAGTTCACATTTCTTTTGGTCGCCGGCCAACTACGTGGCACATAGTGTACAAACAAGACTATTCGCACTCATTTTCACATCAATGGATTATTTAGCAAGCGGAGAACATGGAAACTCCATTCAGGAAGGATGGCGCCAAGATTCAAACACAGAACTGCAGAACTGTGACGCAGGCATGCTAACCAGCATAGCACCTGTGCTGCCGTCACATTGTGTCAGAATTTTTTTTTTTTTTTTTTTTTTTTTAGCGATTTCATTGAAACACACATAAACTCGAAGGAGTTTATATCTGTTAAAAATTAAAAAGCATATTTTTGTTGGAATACTATAGAAAGTCCATATATTGTAGAGTGGAAGTCGCTCCAGAGTATCAATCGTATTTTTGAAGGAAATCTCTTTTACAAAAACCGAGACAGAGAACAATAAACTATTACACACTGCAGTCTGGAGCACAGGTTTCAAACTCAAGGCCCGGGGGCCAGATCTGGCCCGCCACGTCATTTTATGTGGCCCGCAAAAGCAGATCAAACATGTCAACTTCTATGATCCTTTCTAAAATGTCTACCAAAATGTTGAATTCTCATATGTAATAAATAAGAGATATATTCTTATCATTTTCTTGTTACCAAACCCCTCATGATAGTAACTTAAACAATAGTTGAATCAACAGTTATTCTTGACTTCTTTATATGGTTTCAGTCATAACGGCTCAACTCAACTCAACTCAACTGTATTTGTAGAGCACTTTCAAACAGCCATCGCTGCACACAAAGTGCTGTACATGGAGCAACTAACATATAAACAACAATAAAGTAATAAACCAGTAACAAAGATGGTAGAAGGCATCAAACAGTAAAATTAAGATCAAATCTGAGTCATGCTGAGTTAAATGCCAAAGAATACAAGTGAGTTATGAGGCGGGTTTTAAAGATGGGCAGCAACAGGTGGAACCAATTGGCCTCTTCCAGATACAAAAGGCCTTTAATTTTCTCCATGAGTCAGCCCTTTGAAGTATTTATTACACCAAACAACATGCTGTTTACGAAACAGACCGGTGGTATTGATGCCGATGTAACTGTGAAACTCATTAAAAAATAAATGGCGTGAGGGCACCAGAGCTCACACGGTCGGCGCTTTTGATCAGTGTGACCATGGAGGGAATTACTGAGCTCAAACATTGTTAGCGCATCTCTCCGACATGATCCCTGAGCAGTGAAGTAAATTTTATCATGTTAGCCACGGTAACGGATCACAAGGCACAAATCCACAGAGGTTCAATGGACTCGCTGTAATTAGCATTCTGATGTGTGCATGTGTGCACTCCAAAAAAATAAATAAAGTTAACACCTGCACATTTTCCACAAAAAAAAAAAATATATAGATATATATATATATTTTTTTTTTTTTGCATAATTCAACTCAGTAGCTTGACTTGGCAGTGGCACATCCCTTAACAGTTTTAAATTTGACAGGTTAATTTGCTTCAGGACAGAAGATGGATCTCACATGCTAATTGTCCTCTTATTGGCTCCTTCCAGCCATCGATCACCATCATGACATTTACTCAAGACTGACTGAATCAATCAAATAGTAATGAACACGTAGCTACTTCGCGTACGTGGGCATAAAGTGCAAATGATGGTCCTGCACGATAATGACATTCCGCGCTCGCAAAGAAAAAGTGGAAAAAGAAGTGGCGGGTTCAAGATATGAAGACTCCGCAAGGATGGAGGAAAAATGGACACGTCACCTGGTGAATTTATTTCATCATTTGGTTTCGTTTCTATGCTAGTCTGTCATCACGATTTGAAACCATTCCTTGGCCCCACAAAGATTCAGGGACCACCAAACTAACTCACTCAACACTCGAGAACACAGTATCGACATGTCAAAAGATCATAACTTTTGATTCTGTTTAAATTACTTTTATTATACTGCTTTTATTTTGTCCCTCCTTTTGTAAATACACCCCACAAACCCCCGCCGCCACGAAAGCTGTTTAGCAGTTTAAAATCTGACAGGTTCATTTGCTCAAAGACCAAAACTGGAAATAAGACCGTTAATAAGACACAGCCGCATTCCCCTGCCGCTTCATCTTAATTGTCCTTATTGGTTCAGTCAGGGCAATGGGATTGGGTCAGTAATTGGTTGAAGCCTGATTTGGGCTTCAAGAAATGACTGTTGACATCTTCTTTGACAAGGACTAATCTGCAATCAAGGAGGATTAAAAAGCCAATGAGTCAACCAAGCCGAGTCAATAAAATACACGGTTTTTCAATGCGCGACGGTGGGCCGATGATGAGAAATCATGAGAATTGAGTCTCTTATGTGAGTAATGAATGCACAGTCAATTGCATTCAAAATGATATTGGCATGCCTCATATTTTGGAAAATAAGATTTGTCCATTGTCCATCAAAATATATGTGAGTTTGTGATTTTTTCCATGGGGTCACGTTGGCCTCACAGTTGAGAGTTTCTGGGTTTGACTCTCAGCTATGGATTTTCTGCGGGTACTCCAGCTTCTTCCCACATACCAAAAACATAGCAGTTAAATGTACATGTTCGAAAGAAGCAAAGATTTAGCTTTTTTTTTTTTTTTTTGGAGTTCCATCTATCCATCCATCCATCCATTTTCTGATCATACCCCGCTTTATCCTCGCGGGGTACGCTGGAGCCTATCCCAGCTGTCTTCGGGCAGTCGGCGTGGGACACCCTGAACCGGTTGCCAGACAATCGCAGGGCACACAGAGACGAACAACCATCACAATCACACCGCGGGACAATTTTGAGTGCTCAATTAAACTGCCACGCGTGCCTTTGGAATGTGGGAAGAAACTGGAGTACCCGGAGAAAACCCACGCAGGCACGGGGAGAACATGCAAACTCCACACAGGAAGGCCGGAGCCGGAATCGAACCCTGGACCTCTGCGCTGTGATGCCGACGTGCTCAGCAGTCGATCACCAGGCCAACTTTTTAGTAGTTTGCTCATGAAAGACATAGAATGACATTGTTTGATTGCAATCAAGGTTGTGCAATAAAATATGATAGGTACCGTCATTTTTGTCCAGGCTATTGTCCTTTATTTATTTAAGATGCTACTGCTGGACAACAAAAATGTATTCATCTCCATTTGATTTTTATTTTCGTTATACTTTTGTCAGTTTCAAGATATTTTCGTGATTGTTGTGAATTGCTTTCATTGACAAAGCGATGCTAACAATTTGGTCTCCATGTGTAGTAAATGCTCGATCGAATATTTTCGCCACGAGTTGGTTCCGGGGCCTAATCAAAAACGGCTTCAAGGCGGTCTGAACTTTTGGGAAATACCTTACGGGCAATCAATATTTCGCCTACAGCAAGCCGATATAAAAAAGGGGAACATTGATAAAAGTTCTGCTCAAGTTTCAGATGAAAGTCACTGAAAATGAAAAGCTTTGTGGGGCGAGTTGAATGCACGATAATTACTGTGTACCGTCTTCTTTCCTCCTTATGGGTGCAAATGCGAGAGGAGCTCAGCTAAAAGGATTTTTTTTTTTTAATCTCCGTCATTATATACATCATAAATTATGGAAAAGGAGGCTTCGTGGCGTGAGGCTGTTTTCGGTGGCTTTATCGCCTTCTTTACTATTCCTTTGAACAAATAAAATCGGATGAGCAGGGTTTGGCTCAGCTCTTTGTGTCGCCAAGATTTACACTGCAATAATCACTTTAGTTCCACTTGACGCGTGCTATATATCCACCAGCTAACCCTGCATCTGTACCTCTCTTCTTCGGATGCTGACGATTTTGCTCCAGGAGAGGACCGAGCACACCGAGCATTTGTCCGTTTGCAATTTCTCCAGACAATACAAAAAAAATGTGCTGTATGATGATTTTTTTTTTTGTTTGTTTTTGTTTTGTTTTTTTTATTTTGCTGTGAGGTTAAACTGTTCCTGGCTGCTTCGTTTACTTGCTCAACAGCCAGATGGCATTCTCTTGTACAGCAGTCCTGCCAGAAGGCAAAGACATACACATGCACACGCGGGTAAAATGCTTCAAACAGACGAGCCCTCTAGACAAACAGTGTTTTTCTTTGACAACGCTCATCACTTACAATAAATAGCTGATAAGAAAGACACGGCTCAGATATTTTACCATCCATGTTAGTTGCTCTAAAAAGGGAAAAGTGCAAATTCCAGGAAGAAAAAAAAATATCGTTGTGAGCACTGTAAATGTTTATGTCGAAGCCGCTACTTTGTCACTGTCATGCAGTGTATTACGCTTGTTTTGTGTGTGCGTGAGCGCAAGCATGTCGTTGAATGGGTTTGAGGTAAACACTGGCATGGTGCTAGCAGATAAGAGACTCGGCCACACAAATATTATGATAAACCCCCAAAACACACCCACTTTCATTAAAAAAAAAATCTTTATTTGAATTTCCATTTGGCAGATTTCAATTTTCAATCGACAAGGCATTCAATCACCCTTCTTCTGTGCATGTGGTAGGCAAAAAAAAAAAAAAAAAGTTTCCCTTGAGGTACTGATACAGCCTGACTGACTTGTGACCAGTCCAGGGTGCATTCTGCCTTTCGCCCAAAGTCAGCTGGGATAGGCTGCAATACATTGAGGCTGAATGGAATTGAATGAAACACACACACACGCACACACACACATAAATCTTATTTGTACAGCACTTTGCAAACTTTAAAAATGCAACAAAAACTGCCGTACAGAAATGAAAGAAAAAAAAAACCAAAAAATCAATGGAAGAAAAAAAAAAAGAGAAAACCACATCAACCACGGCAAAACTCTCCAGTGTTTCCTCAGATTATCTTGGAAATCCAAGCAGAATGCACAGTACCGATTTAAACCACATACATTAAAAAAAAAAAAAAAAAAGTAACAACTTACAACTGAATCCCAAACCATACAACTTTTATAAGATCCCTTTCATCTGTGCTGGGAAAACATACTTAAAGCTAACGCCGATCAATAATTTATATCGTCATGGTCTCGCGTGGCCATGAGCAGTATGAAAGAACCTGACTTCTTCTCAGTTCTCCGAAGCAACAACGGAGTGTGTCAAGGTCAGTTCAATGTCTCGCTTTTTTTCCAGTTCACGGGTTATTTCATCATGTGGCTCCCGTCGGGATGATCAATATTCGATCCTGTCGCAGCAGGTTTTTCGGTGTCAGACTTTAGAACAGCCCCCC
>NW_017805118.1:700963-744403 GCF_001891065.2 Hippocampus comes | reverse complement strand
CTTCAGCGCCACCATTACATCAAGTTACCGCCCTACTTCCTCACTTAAACAGGATGGACAGGACAGGACAGGACAGGAGGACAGGACAGGACAGGACAGGACAGGATGTAGACACCACATCATCTCAAAGTGATGCCGTTTGGTATTTTACTGAATAAATTGAAGGTTAAATGCAAAGATAAATCCAAACCGTGTCTTTAACAACAGATGACTGCTGTGGATTGCGTCTGTTGAAAAAAAAAATTACGAGTTTTCTCTTCACCAGATAGCGCTTCATTTCATTTCATTTCAGTTCAATTTCACGGGCTTCGTGCATGGATGCACGTGTGTGTCCATGTGTGGATGTAAAGTGTGTGTGTGTGTGTGTGTGTGTGTGTGTGTGTGTGTGTGCGTGCGTGAGGGTCAAACCTGAGATACTCCAGCAGTGCAAGCCTGGATTCCGATTACAAAAGAAACCATTTCTGTGTCGGAGTTTTCAAACCCATGTAGGTAACAGCTTCCAAATGAACCCAAAGGAAGATAGATAAAGAAGAAAAATAAATAAAAAAAATAAAATGTCATCCCAAACATGCTTTAGGGATCAACACTGTATCGACAAGTCCTAGTTCTGTGTATTTAATATTTCTTTGCAGACATCTTAATGAGAAAAGTATGAACAGTGCCCCGCTAGAACATACTGTGTGGCTACACAGCTATTTAACTATCTCAGTCACACAACATGAAAGATTAGATTGAGCTGGTGTAGCTAAAAAAAAGGATCCAGAGAGTGCATGAATTATTCCATACCTGCAAGCTGCCTGATCTCCTTCATTAACATGACCGTGGCTATTTTCATGCCACTGTCCTGTGTGGGTTTTTTTTTTTATGTATCCCGACTTCAACACATCTGATTAAAATGATCGGTAGGGTGACACATAAAACATGCAGAACAGCGGCCCTGAAAAAATTTGACAAATTTGAATGTAGCTGATGTACCAACATCATACGGTGGCTAATCAAAGAACTTTATACACACACACACACACACACACACACACACACACACACACACACACACACACACACACACACACACACACACACACACACACACACACACAATAGCCTTACTAATACTTCTGTTAAAGGTAATGTAACTTGGATGAGTCATTTTTACTCCGCCGATTTTTGGTTCCTGAACATTATGATAGCGATGACATCATGTTTTCATTGCGATCTGTTGGTTAAAAAAAAAAAACAACACCCATTCATCATTCCTTACCGTTGAACACACAAGAAATATCTCCGACCGTTTTCCAACTGTTGACATTGGCGCAATCTGCTGCGAGGAAAGCTTGGCGTTCAGTCTCTAAAATAACAGAGATTGAAATAGCACACCAAGGCAAACTATTACTTTCCTGTAAATGAGAAAACTCATAAAAAAAAAAAACGCCGGGGTTCTTTCCTGCGATATAAAGCGGGCTGACACAGAGTTATTGCTCTATTGATCCATGTATTCCCATCGCCCTCAGTGGTAATAACTTCTCAAGTCACCGTGACAATAACATTTATACTATTTGTGTCAAAATGAATCGCCGGCTCCTTTCAACCGAGACTTGGGACTCGAAACTGCACAAGTGAGACCTCAATGTTTCAGCCATCTATTTTTTGTATCGCTCGCCCTCGTGAAGACTCACTTGTGAGCGAGAGCCTTTGCCTTGTAAACTCATACAATACAAATGTAATATTTAAAAGGTTCCAATAGAATTGCATCAAAGAACACAATCGTTTTTGTCTTCACGTTCCGGAAGAAAACAGTCTTCGACAAGAATATATATGATAGTGGAAGGCCACTATTGTTTGAAAGGATCAATATCACTCAAAGTCGCTAACCAGTACTTTCAACACAAACCTGCAGCAAGGTCATTTGTGCCCTCGAACCAACGACAGCAAAATATATTTCCATAATTGGATGCTGTCATTCGTCAAAATTATTTTTGCTACCCTTCCCCATAATTACACAAGTCGGTCAAGCCCGTCGATGTGACGTCCGTGCTGCGTGCCTCGAGTCGGCACTGCAATTAATTATGTTGTTGCATCACGGCGCCGTTGAGAATTTGGGTTATTTCTATCCATCCATCCGTCCGTCCGTCCATTCTCGACTACATTCTCGACTATATAATTTGTCCTCATTAGGGTCGTGGGGTGTGCTGGGGCCTATCCCAGCTGTCTTCAGGCAGTAGGCGGGGTTACACCCTGAACTGGTTGCCAGACAATCGCAGTGCTTTCTAACATTAATGCTGTCATGTTTTGATTGACGCGACACTTTTACTTTCACCTCCCATTTTTTTTCTTGAGTAGAACTAAAAGACGTCAGACTTCTTTTTTTCTACTAGGCCTGCTTTTGCTCACAAATCGGTCCAAATCTGTGTCTGTGAGTCGTATCATGTCTGCCAGTCTAATTTTAATGTGTTCGAGGGCACAAAATGACCTTGCTGCATACGACCGAGGCCGTATGTGGCCCACAATGTCAAATGAGTTTGACACCCCTGCTCTACACACATTGTTATTTGTTAAAGCTATTTCGCAAAATATAGTTGGAATGAATGTATCGGCAAAAAGCGGTCCCTTTGCATTATTAAACTCTCCATTTACTATTCGTCATATTCATATGTGCAAATATGAACTGCAGACTGATCAAGATTTTTTTTGAACTCATTATAATTTTCAAAAGCAGGGAAAATTACAGAGGGAGTAATATCGGAGCTTTTTTTTTCCTGTCATCACTACGGGGGGAAAACTAATTGTCTCATCGAATGAAAGGCGACAAGACTTAAAATACAAAAAAACACTGTCAAAGTAATTTCCCCAAGTGAGGACTATCATGCAGTCGGAAACGCTTTACAGTATCGGAATTGCCATTGCAATTTATGATAAGCTTTAAATTAAATGAGTCAGTTCTCCCAATTGAGGTTGGTTGCAAATATATATTTTAAAATCATGTATATTTAAAAAGAAAAAAAAAAGTGCACCTCATTGTTAATTCAAATTCTGGACACACGGACACCTACGATCGAGGTGGAAGGTGGTCTCCCAGTGCCCACTTCATAGCGCTGAACTGCGATCACCCTAAGCAACTTTACATAAACCACAAGGTCACTTTGCGCACGCCGATCTCCTGCGTTGACGACAACCATGTAGACCGTGTGACTCTCTCGCACCATTTCACCAAAAATTCATCGCAAACTCTCCCAGGACTTCAGCGAGAACAAGTACGTGTCTCCGTAAAGCACATCACGCCCTTCACAGATCATTAAAGAGCTCTGACCGCCGTGGCGGAATCATTATTCCAGGACCATAAAAAGAAGACTGGTCCACATATCCGTGTGAGTCAGCCTTTTCCGCCATCAATGTCATCAAATTTAAGTTCAGAACACCGACTTAGAGGTCTGATGTTTTGAAAATGTTCCAGAAAGGTGCATGCCTATGCTTGTTAAGTTGGTGGGTACAATTTTAGTTTTTCAACACTGTGACTAAAGATTACAGACATATTAAAAGACAGACGTCCAGGAATTAGACACAATCGTGATTTTTAAAGCAAATCTTTATGCGCGCGATATTTTAATGACATTGTCTAGACCTGCACGCTCTGTGCACCACCTGCTTAAATTTATCAGAGACTTTGGCAGGCTTTCTGGATAAAAGATCGACTGATCCATGCATCAGGCCATCTCCATAAAAATAGTATAACACGTCCTGGTCATTTGAACTCTACTACCGATTGTATAGAAGGCAGGAGGTATGCAATATTTCTGTATTAATGTCACATTTCCAAGTGACAACGTTTCGCACTTGAAGAGGACCAAATTATTAAAGACCGTGCAGTATGATATCAATACAATGTCAAAGTTACCATTATCCCTGTAAGGGGGGAAAGCAGAGGTGCTTAAAATGAAACGCACTCCCAAGATGAGCTTTTTTTGTCTGCTTTCAGTTTAGAAATGGATTAAAGAGCCTAATAAATTATTTTCAGAGAAAAAAAAAAGTCTAAATCCAAATATCTGCCTCTCGAACGAAGGGATCACAAATATTTATGCATATTATTTAGCATAGAATGCTGAAAACGCAGTATGCTGGCCATATAAGAACGATGAAGCAGATGCGGGTCGGCATTATCAGAAGATTGCATGTAGCCGAAATCTGTAAAAATGTCTCCTTAGCTTTCTTTTGGTATCACTCTAAATCTGCAACTACAAAACAGACATTTTTTAAACAGTTAAAGCAATACATGAACAACTTGAAATGAGTGGTTTATGCATTTATGTGCAATGCAGGAAAATTAATTATTGATGCCTGGCAGAAAAGGATTAACAATGATGCATGGATGAATGGATAATTTTTCTTTTTTTTTTTGCTGAGCTGGGGCATCTGCATTGGAGAAATGTTGCATTTTTACAACCATAGTGTGCTAAATTTACAGCAAACCAGTGGGAAGATTTCTTGAGTGGCTCAAAATGCGTACGGGATAAAACCATCCAAATGAAGATGAAAATTATCTTAACACGAAAGACAACCGAGAACGGCTGCATCTTGCAAAAAACAACACTTGAAATTTCCAGAATGCACGTGAGAAAAACAGGACTGATGAAACCACGGCTAAACTTTTTGGTCATATTTTTGGGGGCGCAAACACAACACTTGCCATCACCAAAAGAACACCAAAACTACAGTGAAGCATGATGTCGTTGTTTGGTGCAGTTTATCTTCAGCTGCAACTTGGGGCAAAACAGTGTCTGCTGGCAAGCTAGAAATACCAGGAACAACTTCAAACATCTAAACTTTATTTGGGGCTAAAAAAAAAAAAAAAAAAAAAAAAGATGCACCGTGTACATTTAACAGGAGTTTGAACACAAACCGTGCCTGGCTCATTAACCCTGTCCTGTCGTCTCCAGTGTTGTTTTGATTGTTCCTCAAAGGATGAGCCTTTCCTTTGCATAGATGAGTGTGACTCTTACGAATTGTTATAGTCGTGGTGCTGTTTTTCCCTCTGATGTGTTCGTTAGGCTGCAGTTGCAATAAATAGCACAATACAAACAATTTCAGGGGGAGTATTTCAAACTCACCAGTTGCACAGGGGCGGTGGTGCGGGGGTGCGTCCCCTTCAGTTTCATCAAGACCACGATTCGTTCTCTCGACGTTCGCCACGTAAGGCGACAAAAACCTCCGGTAAAACAGAGGAGAATTGTTTGTCTTCCTTTTGGGACAGGAATGGACGCCGCATGGGGTCATGCCTTGTGGTGCTCCAAATGACGATGCGTTTAGGTCGCACGAAAAAAGTCGTTATTTTACCATTTCATTTCTCACAAGCCAAACATAGAATTGATGATCTTTTAATCATGTAAACATCATAAATGCATATTTTGCTTTGCATTTAAAGGGCTGAGAAGGGCTGGGAGCACGCAAGTTTGACATTTTAGTGATAAATTGCTAAATTCCGACATATATTTGAATGCACCGTCACGGTGCGCTCAAACCTTACCACGCTATAAAATGTTTGCTCATCAAGATTTTTTTTTGCCTTAGCTAGATAATAGCTCGAGATTGTGTATCGACAAAAAAAGGAAAAAAATTAACGGCATTTGTTCTTACCTGAATCAAGCTATATTTATCGTGTATGTCAGATTTTTTAACGCAACATGCACTGCAGGAGAAGAAAGGTACTCATCCCCAAAAGTGTATTTTTAACCTTCTTATTCTGAATTCAACACTAGTTGCACCTTCGCTGAAATATTATTTGGATTTCAAATCGCATTTGTTGTGAAAAATATAGAATTATATCGATCATGATATATACAAGAATTAAAATGATTTTCACGTCTCCAAGCTATATTTATCGTGTATGTCAGATTTTTTAACGCAACATGCACTGCAGGAAAAGAAAGGTACTCATCCCCAATTACAAGTGTATTTTTAACCTTCTTATTCTGAATTGAACACTAGTTGCACCTTCGCTGAAATATGATTTGGATTTCAAATTACATTTGTTGTGAAAAATATAGAATGATATCGACAATGAGATATACAAGAATTAAAATGATTTTCACGTCGAATACTTACACATTGATCCTTCAGGGAAATTCACTTTTATTTTGAGTTTAACCTATCAAGGTTAAATGGTTTTATCCAGTTTTTTTCTGCAGGATCCCATTCGATTGTGCACGTGTACCTAATGTTGTGGCCGACGAGCGTAGAATTGTTTCCGACTCGCTGTTATGAGTGTTACGTCGATGACGTCAAGAGCAAAACTGCAGTGTGCCAAAGCTGCTCGCGATCTCGCAGGGCTGATCGCCGACACAGTCTGTGTGTCAACGGGAGAAGCATCTACCCACCCCAAACTTCTGCGATCGAGAGCGAGGCGCGCGGGAAGGGAGCGTTTATTTATGAAAAGCAAATTCAAAGTAGGGTGGGTGGAGAAAAAGGAGAGGATGACTAACAAGTCTTTTTTCAATTCAGCTCCGCCGACAGCCGACGAGGAACTCGTCATCACCTCTACTTTTGGGACCCTCCTGTCCGTCGTGTACGTTGTCGGGGTGTCCGGGAACGTGTACACGTTAGTGGTGATGTGTCACTCCATCCGCTTCGCAACGTCCATGTACATCTCCATCATCAACCTGGCTCTGGCGGACTTGCTCTACCTGTCCACGATCCCGTTCGTGGTGTCCACCTACTTCTTGAAGGACTGGTACTTCGGCGACGTTGGCTGCCGCGTCCTGCTCAGCCTCGACCTCCTCACCATGCATGCCAGCATCTTCACCCTCACCGTCATGTGCTCCGAGCGCTACCTGGCCGTCACGAAACCGCTGGACACGGCGCGCCGCTCCAAGAGTTATCGCAAGGCTCTGGCGTGGGGCGTGTGGCTCCTCTCCTCGCTCCTCACCGTACCCATGATGGTCATGGTGGCCCAGACCAGCGTCAAATCGCCGGACGGGAGCGTGAAGAGGATGTGCGCGCCCACATGGGCGCCCCTCGCCTACAAAGTCTACGTGACGGTTCTGTTCGGTACCAGCATCATGGCACCGGGTCTCATTATCGGTTACCTGTATGTCAAGCTGGCGCGCACCTACTTAGAGTCCCAGCGAAACTCAGTCATCAGCAAAGGCGGGAAGCGCTCGCCGAAACAAAAGGTTCTCCTCATGATCTTCACGATCGTCTTGGTGTTCTGGGCGTGTTTCCTGCCCTTTTGGATCTGGCAGCTGCTGCCGCTGTACCACAGCAAGCCGCTGAGCCTGGCCTCCAGGACGCACACCTGCATCAACTACCTGGTGGCCAGTCTCACCTACAGCAACAGTTGCATTAACCCGTTCCTCTACACGCTCCTCACCAAGAACTACAGGGAGTACCTGAAGAACAGACACAAGTACGTATGGCAAGACTCATTCATTCGAATTCCGTATCGGCTGATCCATTCATCCATTATCCAAAGCGCTTATCCTTACCCGGATTGCGGGTGCGCTGGAGTTTATGCAGGCTGTCGGTGTTGCCGGCCAATTGCAGGGCACTCGCAGACAACCAACCTTTTACACTCACAACACCTTGAGACAATATAAGAGTATCCAATCAACCTACCCTGCATGTTTTTGGAACGTGGGAGGAAACCGGAGTACCCGGAGAAAACCCACGCAGGCATGGAGAGAACATGCGAACTGGAATTGAACCCCGGACCTCTGCACTGTGAGGCGGACGTGCTTACTAGTCATTGAAATGACATTCCGTTAATCCATTCCAGCCCCCGCCCCCCCGCCATGTGCAGTTCAGGTTGTCAGACCAACTTTATTTACCGTTAACGAAATAGGTAAATTAGAAATAAATTGAAAAAAAAACTTTCTACTTCAAATATACTTTTTTAAATGTCTTCCTTTTCCACAGTTTGTGTGCCGGTATGTACACTGAGGCTGTTGTGGGTCAAATTTGAAAAAGTACCAGTCATTTATTTTTTCTCTGAAATATTGATGATTCCTTATATACCAAGTCAAGTACAACTTTATTGTCAAATGTGATGAAATTTCCTCCCTCTTAAACAGACAACATACAACAAGAGGAGCCGCTGCGGGTGCCCGCAGCCTGTATTCTGTATTGTTGTTCGAGAAGCAACGAATACATTTTGAAAAGATCTGTGGTTTTATGTGCACGTCATTCCCGGACGCCTTCATTCACAAATTTGTTGTTTTTCTGTCTCACCCTGTTGTTGTTGTTTCACAATTAACATCAACAAAAACAGGAGCTTCTACAGGTACACGTCATCGTTTAAGCGGCGGCCGCCCAGCTTGTATTCGTGCGGCAAGGCCGCGTCCTCCAGCAACCAGTTCGAGTTCACGTCTGAGACGCTCGTCATGGGGACGTTCAAGTGATGCGCTGCGGGGGGCCGCTTGGAAATGAAGTGGAGGATTTTCAGGAAGTGCAAAGAGGTAGGCGACAACCCCCTACATTAGGGTCCACAGTACACACACAAAATTGCTGTGGAATATTTTAGCAAGCCCACACTTACAGGCAAGCAAGATGGCAGCATCCATTTTTGAATAAGCAACCTAAAGATTTAGTCGGTCAGAAGACAGAGTTTCAATGTGACGTTCAATTATGATCAGATTACCAAATACTGAAGCAGACAACACTAAAACAATTGAATCGTCATTGGTCTGTGGGGAAATATGCTCAAGAAACATTCATTTTTTACTATTTTATTTACACCTCAGTGATCAACAAACAAGAACAAAACTTTGTTAGAGTTCCAAAATGCTTTGTTCTTTCCTTTCAGAGCCCTTTTTGTTTCTTTCATGGCGCTATGCTGATGTAACATCCTATTTCGGCAGCGAATAACCCATACACATTCTGTTCGAGATGTTCTTTTTGAAAGATCAACTAATGCTCCAACGCGCTTCATGTTTTATGGAGGGCTGATCTGATTTTTAATGAAAGAACCTTGTTGACTTCATTAACGTGTTATCGGCTCAAAAAGACATCTGTTCTTTCGGGCGCCACAAAGCTCGGACACAAAACAGACAGTTTTCGCTCGGGAGTCGTCGAACTTCAAATTTTACACAAAAAGCCAGAATTTGAACCGTTTTTTTTTTTTTTGGGCAGTGCAACATGCGAGGTATGGTACAGTGAAGTATTTTGTGGGTTCGCTATTTCCATAAATTCAAAAGGAATCTTATGGCTTCACTTTAGACCTGTGAATTTTGCACGCCAGCATATTTGCTTTGGTCATCCATAGAAACAGGAAGTAGCTATTATTGCGGCTATTTCATTATAAAAAAAAAAAAAGTTTTCCTTAATTTCTCATGAAATGAGTCTAAATGAAAAAAACAGGAGCACATGAGGCCACAATTTCAATTTGAATACGATTGAAATAATAGAGGAAATGCCTGAGCAGAGAGGTGTGCTCGACTAATTTTCCCATCAAACTTGATCACAAAATGGACGGTCGCACCTAATGAACTCGGTAATATGGCTTTGGGCTTTTCTGCGAGGGTCTGTTGATGGGAAAAAAAAAAAGTTCGAGCGGCGCTTGCTGATTATTTGCACACAATTGGATGTTCTAAGTTACCAAGGCAACAGTGCGTCTGCTTCACCCTTTCATTTCTTGTATACGAACATTAGATAAATGACATTTTCAAAAGCCAACGTCCAGGTTACACTTGAACTTTTTCGAGTGCGCGCACGTCAAGTGCCACAAACTCATGAATTAATTCATTGCAACCTATCCTTGAGTGCTTTGTGTACACTGAAGGAACACAGAGGTGGAAACAAAAAAAAAAACCCCCACAAAAAAAACATCCTTTTCTTCGCGACTATTGTGTTGCTTCACACTCTGGAAGGAGTATCTCGTTGCAATTTCATATCACAGCAAAAGCTGTTTTGCCAGTCAGAATCGGTTCACAAAATAGAACATCTTGGCTTGAGAGACACCTGCTGAATCTTAAAGATGTGTCGCTTAAAAATGTGAATCTTCAAAGATCTTCAAGTGCACAGATAAGCACTCACGGCATACAAATTAAAAAGCAACGTCGTGGAATTCTTTTGGGAGGAGATGCCGTACAGGGAACACTTTTTAAAAGGAATAAATGTCACAGGGACCAGAGAGCCATTCACTGTTCCAAACGAATAGACATGAGGGAAAAAATGTGCAGTCCTTATTTCCATAACTCAAAATTTATTCACCTTTTACTGTATTTCATAGTGTGCAAAAACGAATGAATGCCAACTATCATGGTTGATTAATTAACAAAGACAAAAAAGTACACAGTGGATGCCTTATTCCAATATATTTTTTTTTTGTTAACGTCCCCAAAAAATTGTTCAATGAGTGTTGTCCATGTTTTCCACACCCCCCCCCCACAAAAATGTAAAAATATTTTAAAATCAATTGAAACACAAATCCGCAGATCCCACGGGTGCCGAACTGCGGGTATGTGGGGGTCATACGTATGTACACGGTATAAAAATACCCCCAATGTGTGTGTCTTGCAGCAAAAAACAAAAGGAAAAATTACAATCTAAAAAATTACATGCAATTAAAAAAAAAAAAAAGTAATAAAACAGTAAGTTTGGCTTGAACAAAAACACTCGACTTTGCTCAGTGGCATCTTCACTTTTCCGGCGTTGGATACAATCTGCATCGGAAAATACTTCCGTCTGTCACATTTTTAAATATGCCGCGGCAAGTGCTTATCCGACAGGTACAATTTTAATATACGTGGTAGCGCGAATCGTGATTCGGCCCATAAATTAGTCGACTGATCCCAGGGCGAGGTGCGGATGCAGTTCAATGAGCTTTAAGGCAGGAGCTGGGCCAATAAGGGACCTGTGATAGACAGGAACGTGGCTAGAAAGCGTAAGCGCTCCTGGCAAAGAGGAGCTCCTCTCCTGAGTACTGTTCTCCCATGTTGCTTGTTGTAGCTGCTTGTCAGCTCTTCATTAAATATTAAAATCACACACAGTCTCTCAAACACACACTGTTGATAGCGAGGCAATTGATTGGCATCCTGATGAAGTCCACCTCGAATGATCAAGGACTGATATGGAAACGTGTGCAGAATCGAAACATCCTTAACACCTGAACGAATCTGAATTGGATTAAAAAAAAAAAAATGTCCAATGAAAGGAATTTAAATACCTCTGTAGAGATGGTGGAAATTGATTTTTTTTTTTTTTTTTTGCAGTGGCACACTCAAAAAGCCTGTTAACAAGACAGACTGTACAATAAGATCAAAGGAACCCGGCAACAAATTCACCCTTCTTTCCTCTCATCCTTCTTCACCCTTTTACCTCCACAGGGCTTGACTGAGACGGATGGCCGTGATGTCCACCCCCCCCCACCCCATCGCCCATGGCTGCCTCAAGGCAAAGCAGGGTCGGCGATGGCTTGTGTGGGGTCGCACGTAAAGGACACCGTGATGGCATATCGGGTACCCCAAGTCACCTTCTCCACACGGTGGAGGTTCTCAGAGCCGGAGGAAAAATAAGACACTCGACCTGGGGGGCAAGGAGAATGATGGGAGGGTGGGAGGGGAGAGACAGAGAAAGAGGAAAAAAATACAATGGGGTAAAATATTTTTAATTTTGACAGTTTAGGAAGGAAAGTTAATGGCTTCATTTTTTTTTTTTTTTTAATGGATGCAGCGGGGATATTCTTAACCATATTCAAAATCGAACAGAGGCTACAACCCCCACCACCTGTGCAGCTTGATCATGAGTGTGCTGTAGGCAACAGGCCTGAAGGCGTTCGAGATGCCTTCGGTCATTCGGTTCAAATGTCAGTTTCCTCCCCAAGTTTCACAAGGGAAACATGAATCCCTCATCTGGAACGAATCCCCGAAATATGAACTTGAGCCTCATTGAAGACTTTCAAACTGCCCATTGGTGTGGATGGCAGTGTAAAAAGTTGTTGGTTTTTTTCGCCGCCTTTTTGAATCTCGGGTCACAAATATAACGGCAAGTAATATCAAAAGTGGATAGAAACAGATGGGATTGACGTTTTTAACACACACACACACACACACACACACACACACACACACACACAAAAATCAGTCATGAATCACAATATATGACAAAAGCACTTTGGATAAAACACATTGGAATGATTGTCAAATCGACTCGTCGGTCTGCACACATCTTTTGCCATGCTGGCACGACTTCATTTTGACTTTTGCATCCAATTCATTGTTATTTATCATGAAAAAATATATTTGTAAAATTCCTTGAACTTGACTTCAGGGGAAAAAAAAAAAAAAAAATCCAGAAATTTGCCTGAATTTCCTGTGCAACCCTTGTAACTATTGTTCCAAAGAAGGCCATGCACATTTTCACTGGAGCTACACAAAAGACAGCAACAAACAGCTAAAAAAAAAAAAGGAAACTTCGCTGGCTATTCATTTGCTGTGGCTGCCTGTTTTTTATTTTATTTGCGTGAGCATGGTCAGGTTCGCATCCTTTATGGGAGACGTCTTTGCTTGAGCGAACTTGTCAATGACCTATTGCCATTTATCTGTCAATCTTATTTTTTTCCCCCCTAACAAGGAAAATCCTCCAGTGTTGCAGTTGTCTTCTGTGCGCAGCGACGAATGACTTGGGAGATTGAACACAACATCCGCTTGATTGGCATTCCAACTTTTTGGTGTGAATCTGAACTAATAAACCCGTTTGTGGGAATTGCAGTTATTGGAGTGCTTGTCTTGTTTGCGCACTCACTCCGAGGTACGGCTTATTAATATTTTCCTAATTCTATTCGTAGTGAAGATAACTTTCTCCGAATTGAATGAAAGCGTCGTGTAAAATCAGTGACAAAAATGTCTATTTTGCCTAACGTGCGCTGAGAACCAATTAGTTTAATGCTGATGAAAATGAGGCTGAATTAGCTGCAAAGAGCACGACAATAGAATAATCTCTGAGAAGAAAAAAATGTGCGACTTCCGCTGTCACGCTGCTCGCTCAAACAATTGGCAGATACAGTTTATTCCGCTCGAAAGATTAGCGCTGACAATGGCGAGCAATTGTAAAAGGGGGGCGGATCATACTGACACGTGACCGTGCGGCACACACTCAGTCCAAACTTTGTTTTATTGTAACGTCACGTGCCAAAGTCTTTCAGCACACTCTATAGAAAATCCGGAATAATTGTGTGATCTGCATGCGAAGCCCAAATCCAACGCACAGCTCTCTCGGGTGTGCTTTGAATTCATATGAAAGAAACAATTTTTTTTTTGGCGCCCGGAATGAAATTAGGACCCCATACAGTGTTTTAGAGATAACAATCTATCCAATCAAATCACGCGTTCCCATCCCAGATATCAGGTGTGCCTCCACTTAAGCGTTGAGAGTTGACTCAGCAAGAAGAAATTAATTCACGGAGGTTTTTTTTTTTTTTTTTTTTTTTTTTTTAATGGCTTAGCTTGGCTTCAATGGCTTTGCTGCTTCAGTGTCCCACAATATTTGGGTAAGGATATTAGTTCGGGGCCATTGGAAGTGTAGTGGTTCACAAAGATGACCTTCAATCAGTTCACGTGGGATCAATTTAGCTTCGGCATCCCATTCACAATCATTTGGATGGAGACCGGCATTAAATCCAGGGTGCGGTGTGCCTTTCACCTTGAATCAGCCAGAATAGTTTCCGGCCTCTGGTATTACCCCTCACAGGCGATGCAGGACGGAAAATATGACCAGAGACATTTGCAAGCATGTTAACACTTAATGATATGCGAAAACTAACTTCATTTCAAAAAAAAAAAAAAAGAACTAAATACCACAGAGCTAAGCACTTGCCAGGAAGAAAGAAAAAAAAAAGTGACTTCAAGCTATTCCACTTGACCCGTACTTTGCGTTTGGCCTCTGAGCAGTCCAATTGACATGGTGGGCGATTGAAACAATCGATAAGCTATTTTGCCGTGATTGGTGCCTTTTGGTTGACGTCTCTCGGCAGACGGAGACGATGTACAAACAATCAATGCAATCGCTCCTCCCAGCAGTTTGAGGCAGAAATGGCCCAGCATGAGGGTGGGCCAGATGTTCTATGGAGAGAGATTTTTCTCGGGGGTCTTTCACAATGGGATCTTTATAGTTGTAATCTGGCGTGCCGCAGCACAGCCCCCGCCGCGTGTGTACATTTGACTGTACAGTCAGCAAAGTGGGAAAGTGGGCTTTTTCTACTTTCAAGGTCCTCTGAGCGCTTTTCACTCTTTATTGACCAAATGATGACATAGCATCAGGAGCGACTGACTGGCTGTTCAAGTATTTTCAAATCAATGTACCCACCGCAATCCTCTTGCATTGCCTATTAAGATGCCATTGCTGGAAGCATGTCGATGTTTGCGAGGTTTTGGAATCATGCTTCGTCAGAAATTTGCCTGAATGTCATTATTTGACACACGACCTAAAGCCTGTTTTAAAAAAAAAAATAAAATAAAATAAAAAACCTGGTGCAAAGTAATTCCAATAAATGTGGCATTGAAATCGTTATCTCGCAATCTTTGCGAGGGAATGCAAAGTTGTTGTTTTTTTTTTCCTTCCATGTCCCATTAGGGGCTCCGTAAGTTTCCCACATTCCAAAGTTGGACGCTGAGTCATTCGGATTATTTCCTCTCCATTTGGGAAACTTTCTTGAAAAACCCAACTCATGCCCGCCCCCAAAAACTCTTTAGCTTGAACACGAGGCACTTCTTTCCCCCATGGGGCTTACATGTCATGATTAGTATCTTACTTTTTTTTTTTTCCTTCTCCCGCAAGCCTGATTGTTGCCTTGGAGTTTTGATTATCTTAGTCATAGCAAAGAGACATGATTATCTCGGGGGAAACTAATCACCCGTTCGAATCAACCTCCTGCAAAGTCAAAGCAACGTGACAGTCGACCGCGACGCATCATCAAGGAGGTGAAGTTGTGATTTTGGGGCGGGGGTTAAATAAATAAAATAGCGAGGCTACCGGATGCATAATGTGCGCGAGGCGTTTTGTGACGTCTCGAAATAAAAGCGTCAGACAAAAGGCACTGGATTATTTGACAACTTCTTTCGTGCGATTCCAAATGGGTTTGTTTAACTCTGCGGAGAATTCAAAAGCAGGCAAGAGGACTTTTAAAGAGACAGGTGTCATATATTTTTTTTTTTTGTTTGTTTGAAGCATCCCTCCTGTTCTACATCAAGCATGCGTCGCAAAGTTTGGGATCGGCGTGTCCTAGTTCTTTATTAGTATTCTCACCTCATTGATGAAAGCTACGACAGTGTCATGTCGTCATCATTCTTCAATTTTGGAAACGAGCAACAAAATGTCTCCTTCAGCATGCTCAAAAATCATCTCTTTCTCTCCAAAGAATCCCTTTTGTTTTTTTTTTTGTTTTTTTTTTGGGAACACTTTAGGGCCACATATTCTGAAACCAATGAGGTCCGGGAAATATTTTCGCAAAGAAAAAAAAAAAAAGAATTCATGACACAGAGGTACCATTAAACATTTGTAAGACTCAAAATTAGGAATTTGTAACACTTTC
This sequence comes from Hippocampus comes, assembly GCF_001891065.2. Taxonomy (NCBI): domain Eukaryota; kingdom Metazoa; phylum Chordata; class Actinopteri; order Syngnathiformes; family Syngnathidae; genus Hippocampus; species Hippocampus comes. Next base: position 728,889 of record NW_017805118.1, on the reverse strand, counting down.
CACCGCAGAGGCAATAACTTGCCCCCTGTCTTAAATTACAATTTGAGCGAGTAAAACTTTCATGTACGTTTGTCAAGCACCACTTGCATGCTTCATTCATCCTTACTCATAGATGCTCTTTACTCTTGACCTGCTGCCCAAAGATGCACACAGCTCCTGTTTCTAATCTTCGAAGCATGAAGGGTACCTTTTCAACTTTATGCACTCGATCAAGTGATTCAAACGTAAAACCTGGTGAACCGCACTTTGGTTTTATAGCCAATGAAGACCGCTTCAAGGGGATCAAATGATGGACCGGGAAAGAGACCATTCCTCCGGGTAGCGGTGATGTCTCAAGTGTTGCTTGATACAAAAAGCTACCTTCAAGACACATTATCCTTCCCGAGGGAATGAGCAGTAAAGCTTTCAAACGACAATGGAGGGGAGAAGAAATAAATAGACCGGGTTGAAATTAACTCATCGCTATTGGTACAATTGATGGGGCCATACCCGTGGCAAGGTGACATTTTCAGAAAACTTTTTCCAGGGGGCGGTAGGCAGGCTCTCGTTTGGAAATGGACTCAGACGTTACCCAAATTGTGTGAAAAACGGTCATTTATCACTAATTCATTCATGATGAAAGTAAAACGGATATATTTCAAGGGGGTTGAAGTGGACTCCAGAAACTCAAAGAAGTGGTTAGGGTTTGGGTGCACAATGGATTATTTTTTTCCCCGTTAATTCTGTAGAAGTAAATAATGTCGTGCAGACATGTTATTTACCCGCCTTTGGTTCCACTGTCTTATTGCCATTTTGGTCCATGAAGACAAATCTTCCTCCAGTGAAGTCAGAGCCATAGTCAGAAAGGTACAGGAGGGATGTGTAGTCAAATGAGCCATACGTGACCTGGGGGGAGTGAAAACAAATTATAGTTACACAATTTGAACGATTAGGAGCAAAATACCACCATATCGGGACAGTCTGGAGCCCTGGACAGGCACGATTAATCGAGTTTCACGTTACTGTTTATCTTTCCTTGCTATGTACCAAATGCATTTTTTAACTCTGTCAAAATACAATTTGTGCGGTGACACAGTAATTGCCGCAGGATCGACGGGAAGGAAATTTGCTATCAAAAATGCCAAAGGCCATTAATATTTTCATGAGGGTGGGGGGGGGAGCCAATACGACTCCCCCCACCTACCACAAAACGCCTGCAGAGACACACAGCGCAGGGAGACAAATCATTCCCTGTTCAGTTCTTTCAGCCGCCGACATCCAGCGGGAGTAAATGAGATGGCAAGTATTTATCTGACTGCACAAAACCAATATGACACAGATAATATGCTCAAGGACAATGCAAAATGAAACGGGTCCATATTTTTTTAAAAAAAGCATGATGCAATTCACGCTCATCTCGCTGTGTTTCAGTTTTCTCGGACGTACAGTATTATTATGAGGTGTGATGCCAATACATACAATTTGCTTCCCAATGTATCTTTTTAAAATAAGATTCAGAACTCTCTAGTTAAAAATATGTTCTCTGCAGTATGGTACACTGTCAACATTAACAAAGGCTTTATTATTATTTTTTATACATAAAGTAAGTGAACCTGTGCAGTTTTGAGAAGTAATTGCAAAGGTATTGGTTCTGGGAAATAAATTTGACAAATTAGAATCAGGTAAAGAGCATAAAATCTAAAAATAGCAGGGCACAGCCCGTTTTATGACAGCAGAGGGGGGCCAACTCCTGCCAACAAGTGTGTTTGCGGGTCATAAGAAATGTCTCAATGCTCTCGGTGTACTCCGTGCCAATGTCGTTGGCAACGTTAACAACACACATCGACCATCGATCACGAAATACCTTATCAATGTGCGGGTGCCAGTACTCGTCATGTTGCGTCTTCGCTATTGTCGAGTTGATCCTGGAGAAGAAGGTGGGCTTGGTGAGGTACATCAGGGTTTGGTCTAACCCAAACGTCTCTGCGATAACTGTTTGGATTCGCTTGCGAACATCTCTGAGGATGAAAATAAAGATGATATATGTTAAGGCGGCGCGGGCAAAAGTTGGTGTCTACAGTTTAGCATGGAAGGCTAAATGAGAAGTAATAACGCTTAGTATGGTAAGTTTATCACCTCTCCTATAATTTGAACTGAATTATACATTCCCCAAAAATACATCAAACTTGTAACAATTCGTGTTTGCAACTTTCCGGTGTGAGTAAGCCATGAGACCAACGTCTCGTGGCAATGGGACGAAAGGTGGGGGGGAGTGAGGCTATGTCCTAATGTTGCCCGTAGCTTGAACACTGGAAATTCAACCTGTAAGACGATCAATGAGTTCTTTGTCTTTCTGCTTGCCGACATTCGTTGTGCTCGCCTTTGTCTCAGGAATTATTCATGTCGACTTGATGAACTTATTAAACTATAACAAATTTGCCAGTGTCGCTGTCAAATAAAAGCCCACTTTCTTTCAAATGACGGCGAAATGTTTCAACCTGTAGAGTTGGAAATCCTCTTGTGTGAACACGTCTTGGATCTGTTCCCCAAAATATCTGGAATCACACACACAAGTCCAGGAAGAGATCACAAAAAAAAAAAAACAATGCACCCTTGGTAAATGTTACATATTACGCAAGACGTTCCAGCAGTGTAATACAAGGGAAAAAAAAAACACTAGGAGCAGAATCTTACGACAGCAAGAGTGTCCCACCTGTAAATGTTGACAAATTGTGGCCCCATTGACAACGCTCCTGAGTGCAGGTCCAAGATAGACGCCTTAGAAAGTCAAAACCAAACAACAGTGAGCATTGGAAATTTTCAGCAGGTGCATGGCACAGTCAAAAATGGTCTCCTCTGCCCTTTACCACTTAATGTCAACTCCATTGGGACTTTGGTGGACTTTGGAAATAATCCAGAAATGCTGAATGTAGAGAAAACGGCTAAGAAAAACTTCTATGGACATACTTGGGTCAAATCGTATTCTGCAAGCAGGTTATGTGCAATTTCAAAATGTCTTCCAAGACAATCATTCAAGCAATGAGAGAAAAAAAAATTAATAGAGTGTTGACTGCGCAATAATTAAAGTTTGTCCGAGCTTTATTGGGCAATATACTCACGCCTCCCTCGGATCCAGCCAGCTGAAGTCCCCTCTCAGCCAGCCTGAGTCAAAGACAGTCATAAAAGTGATTTACTTGCCCCATCAAGGAAGTAAAAGTAAATGGCAAGAAAAATAAAACCAACTTGAGAAAAAGAAGTCAGACAGATTGTTTTCTCTGACGGTATTCACCTCTTGAGGGCCTGAGCTTCCTCCCGGGTCACCACGCCGTCCGCGACAGCACGGCCGCACTTCTGAGGAGTGCATCCTGATCAAGGAGAAAAACACAACGAGGAAGTGGAAAATAATTGGAGCTGAATGACGTGCTATTAAATCCCCCACGAAAATTGATGGACGGAAAAGAAAACCTTGGCTTGCTACGGATACGAAAGTGCAGCAGGCCAACAAATAATTCAGAAATTTGGGGGAAAATCAGTCTTTTGGTTTGCTTCAGCCAAAATGGCAAAAGGGTCATTTTAGGTAGGTAATAGGGATCATCACTACTTCCCGAGGAGCAAAAAAAAAAAAAAAAAAAAATTGTGCAGATGAATTTGTTTGATGAGGTCAACCACAAACCCAGTACCAATTTAAAGCACTTTTTACATTATTCCCATGGCTATATTTCTGCACATTGCACCAAAAGGCATCTTAAATTTCATAGTTGATATCACTGAGGGTTGACTCCTCTTAGAATGGCCAGCAGACGCATGAGGTGCAGGAAAACAAGTCATTCGTAAAATTATAATACCAATGCTGAACATGATGGAGGGGGAGGAGGCACAAGTGGGAGTTTTGTGTTCCAGTTATTCAAGGTTAATTTTGGAACGGGTCGAAGCCAAGGTGAGAAGACATCTCCTGGCAAGTCAATGACAACACCAGAGCAGGTGCCCAAGTGAAACAGCTGCAAAATTAGACAGAGTGTGAAAGACAGTTGGTGTGGCTTTTTTTTTTTAACACTCGTTAATCACACTTCAGGCATAGAGCATCGAACCAAGGTAGGGCGACATCAGTACTGCGGTAAAGTCAATCGTTGACACTTTAAGAAAGCTGCTGCCCTCTAGTGGACAAATGATTCAACAGCATTCCCAAAATGATCTTGTTTTATTTTATTCTTGGGCTGTTTTCCGAAAAAACACAGGCCATTTTGGCACATATCGTCTTGGCAAAGGGCTATTCGATTCGTGTTTGCAGCGACACGTCGCCGTCTGTTGTGTTATTTCGTTTTAGTTTGTGTGTGGATGGGTAAGGCATTGGACAATCACATATTTTTACAAAGCGCAATGCAAATTTCAGAGTCGTAATCAGTTTAACTTCATTCCATTCCAGTCCTGGCTCACAGTGCTCCAGTGATGTCAAAGCGAAAGCCTCACCTGGGTAGCGTTTGTAGTTCTCATAGTCTTCTGAGCACTGAATGAAGTAGACTCTGGGCTCGGGAGACACGTTTTCACGCTGGCTGACCAATGTTTCTGTTATGTCACTATCCAATGTGACATAGAGCCAAGTAGCTGACCCACACATACATAGGATAACCAGCAACAAAGTGGTTAAACCTCTGGAAGTCCACCAGGCTGTGCCCTGCCGCAGTGCATTACCCCTGATGAAGGGGAGAATCAAAAATCAGACATAAAAGCCATTAAAGTAACGATTTTTAAACTTGAAACTTGAAACATTTCATGTCCAATTCGGAATGCACTTTTTGTGTGTGATATTTTGTATCAACATCATGTTGACACAAAATACCGTCATATTTTGTATTTACTGTAAAATGGTTACATTGTACTTCCTTAAGTAAACGGGCGAGGCATTTTATGAGGGGGAAAAACATTTGAGATTTTAATACTGTATTTGTTACCTAAAAAAGCAACAAGAATACGTTTTAAGTAAAATATCAGATCCGTGTATCGTTCATCGGCCAGCATGACAAGGTGTGTTAAAACGTCTGTTGTGCATAATTGACTTCTTTTTATTTTAATTAAAAAAAAGTTGCACTGGACATTACGAGGTCATTCAACTATGTGTTTATGTTTCAGACTTCGTCTGGAAAGAAGTCTCTTTCAACGTTTACTCAAGCCGAAATCAGTTCACTGGCTCACCTTTTGATTTTCCTCCCGATCTCTGTTGAATTCAAGCCTTTCGCATTTCGCTGTCGTACCGGCGCCATTAAAATTCTCGCCTGCCGTGCAGCTTTCTCAAAACGCAGTCATGCACGCTTGTGGTCGTTGTCTGTTAAACTATATTACACACAACAGACCGCGCCACGAGCAACCAAATCTTTTTTTTAATTTTATTTCCGGGTTAGCACGTGTCCGACATCATGATTGGCCAGAATAAAGAGAAAGCGACTGTTTCATTGGACAACGCGTGGCCCCGGATGAAATGGACGTCACAGATTTATGCGGATATGTTGCAACTCAATACAGTTTATAGTTCTTTATCGGATATGCTGTGCGTAACAGTAAAACTTGACATACTTATCCTTGCTTTCGTGCGTACTACGGAGCTTCAAGGTGATTTGTCCAGACTAGCATACTTTAGTAATCGCTCTGGTAAGTGATCATTCACAAACGCGAAAAAACACCAAACCTTCAGTTCTGTTTATTTTATTTATTTTTCTAATCGATACAGCAGTACCAACATTGCTGCACGAATCAGCATGAATAATCCACCATGGCCGAACGGGAAGAAAGTTGTTCACTTGGATCTGAAAGGTGCCCCTCCGAAAGTGGAATACATTTTCCAGGTAATATACCCCATGCAATAATGTACTCTGTGTAACACCGTTATTAGATTTGCCCTTTCATCTCATCCTGCAGTTGATAGAATGCTTCTCTCGGCTTGGTGCCGATGGCCTGCTCGTGGAATATGAGGATATGTTTCCATATGAGGGAGAGCTGAAGCTACTGCAGGCCACATCACAACCTGCATACAGGTTCGACCGGATGAAGCAAATTTTTTGATCTGAATGTATTTTACTTGAATTTTTCCTCAGTATTACTGTGGGTGCCTCGCTGTGTTTTCAGCCGTGATCAGATATTAGCCATACAGAAAGTTGCGAAATCTAAGGGCATGGAGATCATACCACTTGTGCAGACCTTTGGCCATTTGGAGGTATGGCTGACGTTGTATTGTTGTAATACGGACTGTACATAATTTGCTTCAGAGTCCATGTTTTTCTCCATGCGGTAGTTTGTGTTGAAGCATCGGCCCATGTGGAGCCTGAGAGAAGTGTCAAACTGCGTTGGCACCCTCAATCCCCATAAGGAAGAAGGATTTAAGCTTGTGATGGAGATGCTGAGGCAGGTGGTGGAGCTGCATCCCGGTCTAAACGCACTACATATCGGCGCGGACGAGGTAATGTAAACAACACATCATTTTTTCTTCAGTTTTGGCAATGATCTCATAGTCATACCTTTAATTTCAGGTGTACATGTTGGGTGAGGGGGAGCTGTCAAAACTATGGTTGGCTTCATCTGGACGCACCGTGGAACAACTTTTCTTAAGTCACGTTGCATCCATTGTAAAATACATCAAGAAAGAATGGCCTCATATGACCATCATCATGTGGGATGATATGATGAGGGGTATGAGTCAGGACACGTTGAAAGGTTTGTAGGAATTTGCACCTGCATGTTGACATTCTTTTACAAAAAAAAAAAAAAAAAAAAAATTGTATGTTTACAGTGCATGATTTTTCCTTCTCTCTACTTGAGAAGAAAAAAAAATCACCGACAGTATATATTTATTGTATCAAATCTTAAAGTCGAAAAAAATGAATGTTTCACACATCTGTATCTGTTTTTTACTGTCCTCGACACAGCTAGTGGTATTGTCGGATTCGTCCAACCAATGCTGTGGGATTACACCCCAAATCTGGATGTGGACAAAACGGGTATGAATTGTAATCTTGCTATTTTATATCTCAACAATATTGCTATTGTGACTATTTTTAGTCCTTCAGAACATGATATTCTTTCTCAATGATGGATCTACAATTGTCTTGATTAGTATCGTTGCTGGAGAAGTACTACAGTGCTGGTATGCAAGACATGTGGGCGGCCAGTTCCTTTAAAGGTTCCACCAGTGTTTACACCAACGTACCCAGCACACAGAGACATGTCGATAACCATTTGCAATGGTTAAAAGTGGTTGGATCTGTGTCCCCCGTCTTAAACATGAGGGGTATTGCCATCACAGGCTGGCAAAGGTGAGATCATTTTTTTTTCCCCCTCGCCACATGACATTTATGGCAATAGGACCTCACGGCACAAAAATGCACTCGTGTTTTCTGAATGTCAGGTATGACCACCTCTCGGTGTTGTGTGAGCTCATGCCTGTGGGTCTTCCGTCACTCGCGGCATGTCTCCAAACACTCATCCATGGCCAGTTTAGTCCCGAGGCTAAAAACAAAGCGTCTGAAATGTTGGGTGTCTCCTCCGTGGAGGTAGAGACCATGGGAAGGTGAGGCCTTGAACTTTTGTTTGAATCAAATGCATTTATGTTGATTGCGATTTCACTTTTGGTCTCATATCGTGTTTTTAGTACATTGGATGATGCCACCCTGTTCCCGGGAAGGAGACTAGCAGAGTCGATTGTGGAACTGGATTCGATTCTATGCAATGAGGATATAAGGTCTTTCGAAAAAAATATGTGAGTTGATTGGGAAGGGATGTGGGCGGCGCAGTACCCGAGCGATTGGTTACATACAACTGAAGTCTGTATGTGACCCCAGATACGTACGCGGCTGGTTCAGTCCCTACCACAGATCAAGAAGGATGGCAAACCCTTTTATCACCGGGCAGATTCAGAGTCAAGCATCCATGTGAGCAAACGTGTCATGTTACACCGAAGACACTTTTGAAACGTGTTCCGATCACTAATAGTGTTTGATCTTGACTCCTGAAGGTATTTGGCTCTGTTACAACAGAAGGCGGATGTTGTAAGAGAGGAGATGTGTCATCTTTATCCAGATTCAACAGCTCAAGAATGGATAGATGAACACGTTAGCCCAGTGACGGCCCCGCTTTGGAGGATTCTAGATGAAATCGCCGCATGCGCAACGGAGATAGTTCCATAAAATTATTTTCTGTCCGATGGCTGTTTTTTTTTTTTTTTTTTTGTACATGATGTCCATTTTAATAAAGACAATATACAAGCACAGTTTTTTTTTTTAAATACAAAACGCAAGTCCACAAAGCGTGAATATAAAAATGGTAACACAAATCTAATCCAACACTAGAAAAAGAATAAAAAATAAAAAAGATTTTCAAGTGGTCGTAAGTAACTTGTTTGGATTTCAATCCCATCCTGATTGAGAATCTACTGATGGACAAAAATACACACATCTTTGGTTCACTAAAAACCAGCCGCAGTCAGGCTAAATTCAAACAATTTACTTTTGGCGACTACTGCTCATATAAGAAGTCATCCTGATTGAGAGGTGTGTGTCTGTGTGTGCGAACAACCAAAATGTGTGTGGTCCAATAAACTGCAGAGTCCTTTCAGTTTCATGATACATACCAATGTTCAGTAGGAAGGCACAGTAAATCGGTAATCTGGAGTACTGTCTTATCGTAATTAGATCATTACACTGTTTCTGAATGAAAGGGGGAAAAAAAGTCATCATATTTCCAAAGTACAATACGGTAAAAGAATATTTTCCGAAAAGCCCCCGACTTAAATTCTGCATATTAAAAAAAAAAAAAAACGCATGTCCGTAAGATTTGTAACTGGGCATACCATGCGATGAAAGAATCATACTAATCCCAGCCACTATTGCGCTTTAGCAGTGGCACCATCCCAAAATGTAATCTTAAAAAATGATGTTATGTAGAAATCAAAGTTTTCCTTCTTCACCCTCGGAATCACTGCTGTCATCCAAAAAATCTGATACCTCTTCTGCGTGTGCAGTCATTTCTCTCTGCTCTCGCCGCTCCTCCAATCCCAAAAAGCGCTTGAGCAATGCAGCGATAGCCTCCACGTCGCTGACGAGTATCACATAGGGAAAAGAGTAGAGCATTAAATTAGATCTTCTCGTACTTTGATGCAACTTTTCACTATTGTTTCTCATAACAACAACATAATTGCGTTAATTCAACTTGTGTTAATTCAAGATCCTAAACCTTGATCTTTGAGGTTACGTGTCTATTGTTTGTCATTGACGAGTAGCCGCTCTTGGGTGTACTCCGCCTCTTACCCAATATGTATGACCTGACGGGTGTTCAATGTAAGAGGTATAATGTATGAGAGTGTTTCAAGTAAGGACCTACCTTCGCCCCCCAATTGTGGCACTCTGGGTCAGTGGGTAGGAGAAACCCGTAGCCAGACGCAACATCACGAGGTAGCCTTTCCCCAAATATCGGACCTTTTCTTCTTGGACACAGACATCATGCAGGTGCCTCAAGTCCAAAACAACTTGAGAGTAAAGAAAGGAAAAATATTGAGTTTGGATTTGTAGTTGTGCACTTGAAGTGGACAACTAAACCTCTCTGCCATTACTTACCTTTCTCTTGCCCCCTTTTGCATAGCGTCAGAATTAAAGCGTACAAGCTAATGGTCTTGAGTTGAATCACATTGTTAGTTTTGTCAAACATTGCCTCCTCCCATTCTTCCATGTTCTGAATGGCCACAAATAGACAGCCGGTGACATAGAAAAGCTTCCACAAGATGCTATCTGTGTAGAAAACATGTAAAATAAGGCATAAGTCAAATATTTATATACTGTATCTGTCAGCCAATGCTGTAAAACTGAGATTGCAAACCGGAGCTGTAGTAGGCAGCCGCCAACCCAATGGATGCCATACCTGAAGAAAAAGGAGGCATGATTAGAATTATGCTATTTCTTTACTGACAAAACATTTATTTCACTTCACTATACAAATATGAAAAATATGTACCGATACAAAGAGACCAGGAACGGATGCCAGGGCTTCTCTTCAGGTGCAGCATTGTAGAGCTTTGCTCCTCTACTGCCATGTATCCCATCTAAACAGAGAGCACTAGATGCAGTATATTGTTGCTAAAATTCATAAGACAGATTTTACAATATACATACTTTGTTATTCTGACAATACGTGTACATAAATGCAGTAAGCATAATGCAAAAAAGCAGACTACAGTACTGTACTATCACATCCATGCTGACAGGTTTTTAGTAAGTCAACAAGATGCTGCGGGCTCAAAAATGCCGGATAGCTTACCTTGTATAAATCGATGTAAGTGGCCTTTCTACAAATATTTTAAAAAGAGAAGTTGTGTGATTTTACCGGTGATGAATATAAGGAAGTTCGACTCGTGTTTTTGTGGCCGACACTTTCTTCCTGGATGGGGGTGTGGGCTGATTGGACGGAGTCGCTTCCGCTGGAATTTAAAAATAAAAGCGATTCCGAAGAAAATTGCACACAACTTCATAAATACAAAAAAAAGAAAAAACTCGAAAATTGTACTGTATATATGTAATATGTGAAATAAAATGCCTAATTTTTGATTGAACATTTTGTTGTTCTTTGTACTTGTGTTTTGTCACTTTAAAAAATTTACTCATGGTTTCTTGCGATCATTATTTCAATACTGTAATGGTGGAAGGATAATATTTTATGAACAAAGTAATTTATTTTTAATGTGGCATCTCGTTTTCACACTTCCGGGCCGGGCTATGCGTTGTGCGCATGCGCCACTGTTGTGAACTGTACACATAACCGGGTACGACAATGGAGTTGAATGTTCATAGATAGGAATGGATTGGGATTGAGAAACGCCGATTCCTTTAAAACAGTTATGAAATAACGTCCTCGAACTACGTGGGGAGTCTCGGCGATCGCTAATATACGGACTTTTCCCTTCACATTCTAGTGGCAGTATTCAGTCACAGTGCTGGTGGATTTGTTGAGCTCCCTTTGCTATTGCTGCAGCTGGACCTTCTTCAATTGTGCTATGCGTCTCCGTTTTTTTCTGGCGCTTTTGCTTTTAACAGAGTCTGAACCCGAGCTTTGCCATATATACACCCCCAGGTGAGTTTCTTAAATCTCACTTTACTCTCCTTCAGCCGTTCTCTTAAATTACACACACGGTGATCAGTCTGCGTTGTATTTGAACGTTATGCGAGACTGAAACTACTGTGCAGTATTTGATTTTGAGGCTTTCTTTGTAGTGCGTGTGCAATTCTAAATCATTTAACAAATTAATTTCGGCATACTTCTGCAGTGCTTGTGATAAGCGGGCTGCTTGTGATAGAACGTTGGCCTGGTCTGAGGAGGGTGGAGGCAAGTTAAACAAAAACAGACACTGTGGTCATTCCTCATAATAAACATGCTTTTTTTTCACGGAGTATTCCACGTGGGAATGATTAGAAATTGCTGTCGTCTGAATTCACCATTCTGTACTGACAGATAACTGGTTAACAAAATGTCTGAGGTCAGCATCGGGAGGCGCAAGGAAAAGTGTGAAAACTGCACCAAGCAGGTAATTTCTCTCGGATTTTTTCTTCTACATTTAAAAAGCTTTTATCGTATAATTCTAAATCTTGATTAATTGCTCGACACACAGTGTAGCAAGAAACAGAGCGATGGTGAAGTTAGCTCACACCAAGAGGGAGAGCAAGTCAACGGACAGGTAAAGTGTGATTTCTAAGTCGTTAAATTGAAAACACCCTGGGTTGTTGATGATGACTTAAAATATTTTTTTCTTTGTTCCATCAGGAGAATGAGGGATCGCAGTTGTTGCTGAGTGCTTGTCTATCCTGCGATGGCTGTCTGTCTGAGGAGGAGAGCCTGAAAATATCTCAACAGAACTTGGAGGAGATGGAGCGGGTTTTGGCTCTTAACAAGGTACGCTCCAAATATTCGTACCTCGATCAGCTTTGCATTTTTTGTGCACTTTGTGTAAGAAATTTCTCTTTCCTTGTCAGAAGTGTGATGTGACAAAGCACAGGGTTCTGGTGGCATCAGTTTGTCCACAATCGCTGCCGTTTTTCGCCGTCAAGTTTGGCGTGGATATCGTTGAGGCCGCCGGTAAACTTTGCGGTTTTCTCAAAAGCCTGGGTGAGCTATCTACCAACTAGACATTTGCAAGGACATGTACATGATGAATATATTCAAATTGTATGGAGAAATAGATTTCACTTACCTTGTTTTTGTATAGTATTCCCTTTAGCATAGCTCCATCTAGTGGATGCATAAGGCAACCACAGCCACTATTAAGCTTCTATTCTATGCGCCTTATAATGCGGTGCGCTCTATCGATGAACACAGTTTTTAAAAAGGTTGTTTATTTTAGCTAACTCGTCTCTCCCTTGTATCCCCTTTCTTCCTCAATTATTCTCTTCTCCACGCAGGAGTGCAGTTTGTGTTTGATACCACTCTGGCAGCAGGTTTTAGCATCATAGAGAGTCAAAAGGAGTTTATTCAGAGGTATCGCAGGAAGCACCATGACTCCCACGCACTGCCCATGTTCACCTCCTCCTGCCCTGGTAAAACTCTTCTCCACCTCCATTCATGGTCCACGGTGAACCATGGCTCTGAAAATAATTTGATTTTGATTTGCTTTTTCTCTCTCCGGGTGTGAGTTCTTATGCATCTGCAATATACAGGCGCACCTAAACTAACTTGAACGTCATGGGGAAAATTATTTCTTATTTTTTACTGCAATGGTGGTTCAATTAAAACGGTGATACATGCGAAAATATTGCTTTTTTAAAAATCATTTTTTATATTTATGGCTTACAACAAGTGGTGGGAAATGAAATACCCAGTCAAAAACAATTTGATATTATCTAAGAAACTATCAAAATGATTTTAATTTTACCAAAAAAAAAGAAAAAGTATTTTCCTGTGTTTAAAATGAATCTGTGTACCGGTAATATACAAATGTCACTTCTCCAATTAAACTATTGACGGCAACTTTTCTACGAGATTCAAATTAATTGCGATGCAACTTTTTTTTTTTTTTAGCGAGACAGATAAGAGTGCAGTGCTGGTGGTGATAGATAGAGAGCCAGTCTTTCACCACTCCCTTCTTCAGCATCAGGGAGAATAAGAGCTTTGGAGCATTCATTCCCTTGTTCAACTTTAGACAGGTTAAGTCAGAGCATTTGGAATGGAGCTGCGCTTGTACTGAAACCACCCTATAAAATAACAAATAAAATCTTCATGACTTCGGCGTTGTGCCCTTTTGTACTGAACTGCAGGCTGGATTCGCTATTCGGAGCGTATCCTCGGGAGTTTGGTCACACCTCACATCTGCACAGCAAGGTCTCCGCAGCAAATTATGGGCTGTCTCGTCAAAGACTACTTCTCTAAACAGCAGGTGAATGAGCGCAATGATAATAATATAATGAGGACAAAATAATTGAATCTGACGAATCGCTCCCTATGTGCCAACAGAAGCTAAATGCGGACAAAGTGTACCACATGGTGGTGGCTCCCTGCTTTGACAAAAAACTGGAGGCTGTCCGAGAAGAGTTTTACAACAGTCTGCTGGAGAGCAGGGATGTGGACTGTGTCCTCACCTCAGGTTTCAATACCTCCTTATCTGTTACGCAGGCCGGCGCAAGCCAAATAAAACACCAGTTGCTGTTAGAGTATTGTTTTTGTTCCAGAGGTCATGTTGACCATTGCGTTTGGGTTGTCACACAACAACCAAGACACATGGACTGTTGTTTATTGTCCCGCAAATACCACAAATCACCCCCAACGGTCCTTTCCTTCCCTTGATACTCAGCGGGATGTTTCATCATTTTATTTTTGTGAAAGATAGTAGAGTTGGGAACATTTTTGTAGATCTAGTATTATATCTAATTTTGAGAGATTCGTTTGTGCATTCAAATTCAGTCATAGGATATTTTGCGTCATGTTCCAGGGGAAATTTACTACCTGATGCAACAGAAGAAGGTGTCTGCAGAGGATATGGACTCTTTTCCGTTGGACCATGTGTGAGTCGTTGGCCGCTCCGTTTTTAGTTTTGTTTTTGGTGTGGGGGGGTGGGGGTGGCAGAATCCTTTCATCTCCAAAACAATCCGTTTCCTGCAAACCAAAGAAAACAGCATGATTTTTGTGCCATTAACATTGCATCGTCAAAGACAGCGAGCCATTTTCAACACTTTATGGTTGGTCAATAATTTGTAAGATATACCACATTCTCACGTGGGAACTGATCAATCGTATTGATTTTGAAAAGAAATATGAACTTGACCCACTTTGGATGTAGGAGGTTTTCGGCACAACGCCAGGGAATACAAATGCTTTTCAGAAGGCCCAGTACTTGTCAAACTTTGACAAGTACTGGGCCTTGTCAAGTATGTGTGGTTTTATGGCAAAGAAAATTAGCAATTGTTTTTTCACACACAAACCTGAATGCAGCTGTCGGAGACCAGCAGCAGGGACGTGCCGTGTATTCATCAGGTCAAGAAGTCAAGTTGAGTCTGTTATCCTGAAACACAAGCAGAAAGTGTCCCATTGAAGAGTCCTCATCCTCCACCCTAATGACAATAAGCGTTATAGAAAATGAATGGAGGAGGAAATAAAATCTCACTTTCAAAATTGCTTTTGCAGTCTTGGAGAAGCTGGAGACACGGCCCTGGTTCGCCACGAAGGGCGCGGTTCCGATGGTTTTCTCGAACATGTGTTCAAGTATGCTGCCAAGGAGCTATTTGGCCTGGACGTCCACGAGATCACGTACAAGACCCTCAGGTGAGCTACGACGCCACAAGTGAGGACTCCGCTTTCATTCCACGCCAAAACACACAAAAGTTATTCCGTTTGTTTTGTAGGAACCGTGACTTTCAGGAGGTGACGCTAGAGCGAGACGGCGAAACGCTGCTGCAGTTTGCGGCCGTTTACGGTTTCAGGAACATCCAGACTTTGGTGCACCGCATGAGGAAGGGAAGAGTGCCTTACCAACTGGTGGAGGTGCTGTCCTGTCCAGGAGGTAACAATGCAACTGGGATAAAATGCCAGTTATCCTCAAACTCCATTTTCGTTTCAAAACCGAAGTATTATTTCCCCTTGGAAATAATGTCAATCCAAATAATCTGTCCCAAACGCCCAAAAAAACGCATTTGAAAGGGACTAACTACCAATGGTGGCTTCTTGAGCAGTCACACTCAATAAAAAAAGCAAATGTCTTAACATGCTTCAATGAATATGTGAGGTATACTTAAATTTGGCTGACAAAATATAAAATTAACACAAATACAGACAAAAGAAACACTAAGACGTGGCATGTCGAAGTAATAAACTAAATTTAAGCCCAGCTCTCTTTTTCCTTGTCATTATTTTTGTATTGGATTAAAAAAATAAACCACAAAATAATCAATCACCTTTTTTTTTTTCCTTGCCATTGGAAAACGGAAGGAAACAAAGATCATGAAACACTCCCTTTATGTTTCTCCTTCAGGGTGCTTGAGTGGCCGCGGTCAAGCCGAGAATGAGACAGGGGGGCGCGTCGATAAACAACTGCTCCAGCAGATGGAGGAGGTCTACAGCAGCCTGCCTGTCGCTCTCCCGGAGGTCAACCCGACTCTGCAGACGCTTTATCAAGACTGGCTTCAGGGCCAGGATTCCCAGCCGACCTGCAAGTTACTACACACCCAGTACAAGAATCAGAGTCAGAGCCCTTTACAGACACCACACATGCAGTGGTGAGAATGAGGGAACATGAAAACATGTTTGGGACCCAGTTCTTGTTTGGATAAATTAAGGACCATCCAATACCTTTGAGCAAGTCAAGAGCCGGACTCAGCAGATGCAGTTCTTTCATTTGTCCACTGGAATGTATATGCTTTGGAAACAAGGGACAAGTTCAAAACAAAAAGACTTTAGTCCACATAAGGATCTGGAAAGTGAGGTAGCGAATGTGGTCTAATTGTGGCCAAACAATAAGACAACTAAAACAACATGAAGCACCGTGGAAACCAATGAGCTGATGTTGTGGATACCGAAGGCACACCAAAACTTTTTAACCAACTCAGTCAGTCCAAAATGACGCTTAACATGTATATTTGTTGTCTTTGCAGAAAACATACAGCAGCAGTGTTAGAAGGATTACTATGCAACAGTTTGATGACCCCATTCTGCCAGTACTATGACAAGTATCTTTTTATTTTTTGAGCACTTAAAAAAAAAAAAGGTCACATAGGTGAGCGTTTTTTGTTATTTTCAATTAATTCTCAACTCTACACTGGCGTTCTCATAATGCAGTTTGGTTAAACCCCAAGTTAGTCATACCTTTGCCAAATTATTTGTTCGTGTTTTTTTTTTTTAATGTGATGAATATGTATATTTTATCTGGAAATAATTCAAGAAAATGAAGAATTTGCAGCATATGCGCCGAGTAGTTGAAAGATAGGAGATGTGTGTGCGATACGCATTTCCTTTGTAAACCTCATACCTCCATTTAAGCGTTGGCGTGAGAGTCGAGTTGGTTTGTCTTTCTGGTTGCTTGGTCCAAGCCGACACGCAGCCGTCGTTGCAAAGATGAAAGCTCACTGGTGGAGCTTTGTGCTTGGATTTCTCTGTCTTCCCTCTGAGGTGAACACCTGGTCAGGTGAGGAAAAGCAAACATGTTTCGGGTTGTTGAGCCAAAAAGTGAGATATTAATTTTCCAACAAGTTACAGATTTATTTTCATTCAGCATGAATTTAAATAACATTACCTCTCAAATTTCTTCATTCATTGCGGACTGTATTTGACTTCAGATGGTTGTTGTGTTGTGGTTTTGGGTCATTCTTTTCCTAGTCGAGCACAAATAAGATTAATTGATGTCTACACCGGATGCTTGAATAAATGATGACCTCTTCCAAAATGCAGTAAAATCCATTGTGATTTTCTGAGGGGGAATAACAGTCACCCAGTTTTGGGAATTGTCTAATTGTTGCCTAAACTTCTAGTTTAAAAATAAATCATACAATTAAAAATGAATCTCTCTCTAGCGGTTTTACAGGATCCTTCACACACATCAGTCGCAAGTCTCGACTCCTCTGAGATAACATGTTCCACCACGTTATCCGATCCAGTGGGAGTGTATCTCAACAGACCTCTCCACGGCCAAAGAAATGTGCTGTACCTGTCCTTGCACAAAGGTTCTTTAACCAAGAACACCACAGCTGCGGAATTCGAGGGTCGAATTCATATAATCCCTTTCCGCCACATGATAAAAGGCCTTGGCTTCACAATCAAGGTTTCTCCACTGCAGCGAGAAGACACTGGCTTGTATTACTGCAAATGGGTCTTCTTCAGATTGGATGATTACACAGAGCAAAACCTTGTCAGCAATGAGACCCTTCTCATTTTCAGAGGTACAGTACCAAGAGTTTGAAAAACAATTATTAGTTCGTTGATTGAAGTTAACAAATCCAACACTTTTCCCCTCGCAGACGTCAAACAATGCAGCAATGTTTTGGATACCACATTGATTGTTTTAACTGTAACAGTATTAACTGTTACAGTGGGAGCAGGAGCAGTGATGATTAAATACAGATACAAAGTAAGTCGAATTCTGATCATGTGTTTTGGTTGTTTGCATTATGATAATGCAGTTTCAACTGGATGTTTTCTCTTTATGTTCCTGCAGTTTAAAAAGCACTTCAGACCTAGGAGGAGTTCAAGAGTAACGGCAACTAACAGGATACATCATCAACCGCAACCCAGGCAGCAAAATTATCCATATATTGAAAATGCTGGAGACTTCAGATTCATAAGTTATTTTTGAAGCCTTTGGGGAACAGGCACTCAAGGTTAGCAGTAGGTCATTCTGCATCTTGCACAAAGAAGCATGCTCTGCAAATGTGTCAACACATTTCTTTGACTTCCTTCTGTTTTGCAGTCCTGAACACGTTTAAGCTACCACATCCTGACTTATATATCTGATACGTGTGATATTTTAACACGTGATTTACCAGGGCAAGCATTATTTTCTTATTCTACTCAAATAAGTGTAACAGCAGACCACATTTAATAAAAAATGTTGAGATCTTGCTGGTGAACCCCAAATTTATTGGAAGATATTTATAAATTAAACTAGAAAAGAAAGAGAAGCATCCTGACGTACATATCACAATGATTATTTAATCATGAATGTGTGTTATCAATGTTAAAAAGTTGTGCATCTGACAGTACAGCACACACACACACACACACACACACATATATATATATATAAAACATAAAATATACCATTTCCCAAATTAATTTCATGTGTGCATTAATCTAAAAATTTATTTCACGCTTAAAATGAACAGTCTGATCATTCAAAAGAAAACTGATAAGTACGACTTAAAAAAATCGTAATTTAATTAATCAACATTCGACCGTAAATATTTTGCATTTAAATGAATATTTACAATTTTAATTGAGAATTTTTTATGTATTACTTAGTATTCATTACTTTGTAGAATCAACGTACACGCGGGACCGCTAACTCAAGAAGAGTTTAAAATATTTTTCCTCAAATGTTTTCGTTTTCATTGTAATTTGTAATTTTCATTGTAATATTTCATTAAAATCATCCTTGGGGGAACGTTTGCCCTTGTATTTATTTTTCTGTCGGACTGCTTTTGGTGGTACACCATGCAGACCGATGAAATAACAAGATGCTGCTTTCATAATGCGACCAAGTTAATAAATGTTTCGTTAAAACGTTGTGTCACTGCACAGTGTCTTCATCGGTAACCAGGTCTAGTGGAGGAAACCGAGCAATATTTTTTTTTCTTTTTTTGGGGGGATCTTGGCTTTTGCTCTCGGTTCCCATCATTTGGGACTGCTATGAGGACCTGCTGACTTGGAACACTTGTTCTGCAGTCACACCATTTAGCTCTCGACAGGAACATCCAAGATGCCTGCCTTTAAAAAGCTGTTTAGCGGCGTCACATTGTGGACGTGGAGAAGAAGTAGATGGATAAATCGACGCGGTGAGTCACTTTTATTCTAGAACTGCACATGATGAAAAATATTTCGCTCTGTAAAGTAAGCGCATGAAACGTCAAAGTTGATCATTAGCTTTCAAGCTCGACTGATGTCCATTTCTGAGCATTTTGTTAACTATAAAGTGTGACAAGGCATTTATTTTTTATTGCCGATAGGAGATGCAGCATTTTCCTCATGCAGGCCAAAGGTGTGTGTTGTTGGCAGTGGCCCAGCAGGATTCTACACAGCACAGCACTTGATCAAAGTAAATACAGTAATACACTTGACGTCACACGTGCAAAATCGCAAACGCTCTCAGAATAAATTTACCAGACATGTCATTTGAGAAAGCAGCAAGGTAAATGTCTTGACTTGTGATTTTAGCCCATGTCTACCACCCAGTTTGAATGTGTTAAGTGTCAGTCGGAAAGATATCGGTGGGGCACACTTTTTGTTACTGTTTTCAGTTGATCAAATGAAACATTTAAGCATCACAAATCTGATGGCAAGTATGGCCTAATACTTTTTTAAAAAAGTCATTGTATGATTCGATGTTTAATTTTCCTGCCAGGGCCGTCAAGATGTTGAGGTGGACATTTACGAGCAACTACCCGTTCCTTTTGGCCTTGTCAGATTCGGTGTTGCTCCTGATCATCCAGAAGTGAAGGTAAAGAAAATGATACATTGCAGATTATTGGCCCAATTTGTCTGTGACACGATTTGGTCAAAACGCACCTCAAGGATAGCCCAACATATTTCTGGGCCGGGCCAATGGCAAGTCTGGATTTTGTTGCCGTGACGGCCTGGGGCAGCTTCAACAGTTATCAGAAGCTGAAATGTTAGGTCACGCTAATCTGTGCGTCCAACAAAATCATTGCAGCTCCGCTTAACTTTTGGCTTTGACACAATAGCAGGGCTCGTTGAGTTAAAAATGGCTATCCCAAAAGTCTGCTACATTAGTTAGAATGAAGCAGGTTATGTGTACGAGAAACATGAACGCTGATTTATCGCTTTCTATTTTTCCTCAGAACGTCATCAACACATTCACACAGACAGCCAAACATGCACGCTGTAATTTCTACGGAAACGTGAACGTCGGCAAGGATGTGAGCGTTCAAGAGCTTCAACAGGCGTACCATGCAGTAATACTAGTAAGGAGCTTACGTTTCAAACTAGCTTTGAGCAAGTGTGCTTTTCGTTAACGTCTCGTGTATGTTATCTTAGAGTTACGGCGCAGAGGGAAACAGGAGGATGGGGATACCTGGAGAAGATTTGGCCGGTGTGTACTCCGCCAAAGATTTTGTGGGCTGGTACAATGGCCTCCCAAGCTGTCGAGAGGTACGTCTCTTCATAAAGCTCCTTTCCTCTCCTTCTGTATCCTCAGGTATCAATTTGTAAGCCATTTTCTTCTCCCATTCAGCTCAGCCCCGACCTGAATTGTGACACAGCAGTCATTTTGGGACAGGGAAATGTGGCTTTGGACATCGCACGAATATTATTGTCACCTACTGACATTTTAAAGGTACGTGGATGGCTCGGATTGCATTCGTGTTGACCGTATGATGAGATGTGAAGGCACTTATTTGGCCACAAATTCTACTGCTCCATGATAAGCACCCGATTAAGTTACCAACAATAGTTTGTCCCCCAGTTTTCTTGTTGTTGACAGAAATGTCAAAACTGTTCATCTGCAGAAGACCGACATCACTCATCCTGCCCTCGAAGCTTTGACGGAGAGCAAGGTCCGCAGGGTGCTGATCGTCGGCAGGAGAGGACCCATGCAGGTTGCGTGCACAATCAAGGTGTGTGAGTATCATATCACAATGGCAACAACTGAGGATGACTTTTTTTTTTTTTTAAATAATATGAATCAAGTCACTACCCATGTATGCTGTAAGGTCACCATCGAGAAAGATGTCACCTTAAATGTCGGGAGTTGGAACTGTCATAATGTCCTCTATGACATCATGCAAAATTTCAGCATACTTCACAAGCTGTTGGTAAAAAGGCTTCCGATGTTTTTTCTTTTTTTTTTTTTTGGGCGAAAACACCTTAGCGAAAAATGGACTCCAGTGTCACCATACATGGCACTTTGTTTCTTTTTAACAATTAACCAAGGTTCAGCTCTCTTTAAATGTCCGTCACAAGTCATACTTATCGGAAAATAGGTTAAACACATACCGATTTTCAACATCTTAACCAATTTTTTTTTTAGAATATGAGAGACCCGGCAGATGGGGAAGAAAAATAAATAAATACCTGATTAATGCTCATACAGTCTGTCGCAGTGCCAACTTTGACCTGTGAGGGGCAGCATGTCGCCAGAAGACATCTTGACTGCCAGAAAATAGAAATAAGAAGAAAAAAAAATCGTCATAGTCAAAGAAATATAAGAAGCTCGATTCAATTCATCCTGCGTATTTTATGATCATGAATACAGGAGCTTCGAGAAATGGTGAAGCTACCAGGCACCAGACCCGAGCTGGTGCAAGCTGATTTTGAGGGCGTCGCTCAGGCTCTTCCAGGTGAGAAGACATCGAAAAAATTTCAAGGACTCAATTTCTGCTTTATTTACTTATTTTTATTATACAGATTCGCTTGCTCCTTTCATTATGCTCTATTTCAGGGGTTACTTTTTTTTTTCGATACTTGCTCAGTCAATAAATTTGATTGGCGATGTCAATGCCATATTAATTTCACTATGTTTTTTTTCCTAGTGGGTATATTTGTTTACACATTGTTTAAAGACTTGCCTCTAAACCTTCAGCAATAAAGGCAGCCAGTCTTGTATTCTGCGTTCTTTCTTGTTTATATAAGAAAGAGAAGTTGTTTACCACAGGTGTCCTCGTTTCCACTGACCTTGCCAGAGAAATAACAACAGGGCTGATGGATGGTGTGTGGGTTGGTCTGATAATTTGCACAACTTGCACACACCACGGCAGGAAATTAAGATCTGTTGGTGTGATTCGCACCCCACTCAACTTTAACACGTGTAAATACATTGCATTTGTTTTCCTGCTGTGGCTTGTATTAATGATGTGCAACATTGTTTTTTTATTTAATGCACAATCCAAATGTGCAAATGACATGAACCACTCATTTTGTACCCCTTAGTCTGCTATTTACTATCACCTAACATGCGTGCTTCTGGGATGTATCCGCACATAAACATTGACATTTCAAAGGCCATTTTTTGATATTTTGCAAGACAAAGTGATGATGGCCAAAAGAAGTGTCAGCACATGTGCCTTTGCTGTTTCAGACTTACCCAGACCGAGAAAACGTCTCACGGAGTTGATGTTCAAGGCAGCCGTCGAGCCCCCGGCAAAGGACGAACAGGAAAGAAGAAGCAAAGCCTCACGTAGTTGGGGACTTCGATTCTTCCGGAGCCCTGCCATGGTTCTTCCCAATCCCGACGGCACCAAGGCAGCCGCCATCCGACTGGCAGTCAACAAACTGGAGGTCGATTTTGACACATTAGGTGCTAAATGAAACATGTTGAATTTGACTTTGTCTGCCTGCATGTCAACAGGGTTCAGGTGAGGCTGCTCGTGCGGTGCTCACTGACGAGGTAGAGGATGTGACCTGTGGCCTTGTCATTAGCAGCATTGGCTACAAGAGCCTCCTCATTGACTCATCGGTGCCGTTCGACTCTGGCAAAGCGATAGTCCCGAACCAAATGGGCCGTGTTCAACAAGCGCCAGGTACCTACAAAAAAAAAAAAAAAGCACCAATCAAACCAAAATCCAATATAAGGAAATATTTATCTGCACTGTTTCTTCATTCTAGGTCTTTATTGTAGCGGGTGGCTTAAGACAGGCCCAACAGGTGTGATCGCCACCACCATGAATAATAGTTTTGACACTGCGCGATCCCTAATGGAAGACTTGGATTCAGGGAACTTGGACATGTCTGCTGCTAAGTCTGGGGCACAACATATTAGAACTCTACTTGAGGAAAGAGGTACCTGCATTGATTTCATAGTTGTGATACAAGATGAAAACCGATTTTTTTTAATCTGCCTTGCCTTACTAATTAATTGCTCCAAGTGCATTGTTTTGTCGTTTCCAAAGGAGTGAAGCCTGTGACCTTCTCGGATTGGGAAAAGATTGACAGTGTGGAGGTGAAGAGGGGTGAATCAACTGGAAAACCCAGAGAAAAACTGCTGACTGTGGAGAATATGCTTCAGGTGGCATGGGCTTGATCATCATGGACAATTTCTCAATAAAAATGTGGGTGTGGGGCGTGGGGTACATTTTGAAGAAGCCAACCACATCAGATACAGGAAATGTGTATTATGACAATATCATGCATTAAATGAATTTGAATCTGATCCCACGATCTACAGTGTTTATCTATATAAAATATTACAATTGTCTTCATTGTGACTAATGTATATCTGTAAACAATTTGATCTTTAAAAAAAACTACATGAAAATAATCAAAGTTTAACGCACATGGCACCACAATAAAATATTTTCATTTTATTACTATCTCAGTGTACTTTTTAAAATTTAAACTATTTGCAACATACACCCGATTGTTGTGGTTTAAAGTCAGTAATACAGTACTGTATAGTCAAAAATAGAATTCTGTAACGTCGTACACCAGTAGATGGCAGTAATACGTCAAGATGCCAGAAATGGCCAAAGAAGAAGAAACTACGGCGTCTCCAACCACGCTAGTGTGCTAAAGAGTGATTCAAAGCTGTGATACATTTTATGTTTTAGTGACAAAAAAAAAATATTACCGCTTTTAAGTAAAAAGTAATACGAGGTTACCACACAGTCAGTTACTTTGGCCATTTCATTTTACAGGTATAGCTCGCAAATCGGAAGTGTTTCGCACTGTCTGAATTCAACAAGCTGCACAGCTAACAATACAACGTTCAGGTATTCGTTCATTTTAGAATTGTTTTTGTGCATGAAAAAAAGCGCACTAATTCCACTAAACAGTTTATTGTTTTCTAAACAGTGTTTGTTTTAAGTCAGTTAGCTTTTCGTCACGTCCGTTTTCGGCCCCTGAATTCGTCTGTGGCAGAAGATGTATCGACCCAAACCAACATTGAAAGATCGGCAGCATCTGTATAAACTCATCATAAGCCAGCTGCTCTACGATGGATACACCAACATTGCCAACAGTTTAGTCAATGAAGTCAAACCTCCAAATGTGGTGTCACCATCTGAACAGCTTGTACAGCTGGTAAAAATTGGTAAGCTTTAGATATGTGTTTATTGTAGTAATAAATCATTTGTATGCATATGAGCTAATTACCAACTATCCCGTTTGTGTCACAGGTATGGAGAACGATGACAGTGCTGTGCAGTATGCTATTGGGCGCTCTGATACAGTAGCGCCTGGTGTGGGAATTGATCTAGAATTTGACGCTGATGTCCAGACAATGTCTCCAGAAGCATCTGAGTATGAGACGTGCTATGTTACCTCTCATAAGGGACCCTGTCGCGTGGCGACATATAGTCGGGATGGCCAGCTCATCGCCACAGGCTCCGCTGATGCTTCGATTAAGATCCTGGACACTGAACGTATGCTGGCCAAGAGCGCGATGCCAATTGAGGTAAGACAGGTCGCACAAGTTGGTCTGTGTTAAGAAAGTTGAAACAATTATTCATATGTATATTTTGGACAGATTATGATGAATGAGACAGCTCAGCAAAACATGGAAAATCACCCAGTGATTCGAACACTGTACGACCACGTCGATGAAGTCACCTGTCTGGCCTTCCACCCAACTGAACAGATCCTTGCGTCCGGCTCAAGGGATTACACCCTCAAACTTTTTGACTACTCAAAGCCATCTGCAAAACGAGCATTTAAATATGTACAGGTCAGATATTGCACACAAGGATATTGTCTGTTATTTTTGCATGCCTCCAATTTGGTGAATTAAAATCATTCTCCCCTTTAGGAGGCAGAAATGCTGCGTTCAATCTCTTTTCATCCATCTGGAGATTTCCTTATAGTTGGGACACAGCACCCAACCCTGCGTCTTTATGACGTCAACACCTTTCAGTGTTTTGTGTCCTGCAATCCTGTGGACCAGCACACAGACACGATCAGCGGCGTGAGTTACAACCCGACGGCCAACAGCTACGTCAGCTGCAGCAAGGACGGCAGCATTAAACTGTGGGATGGTGTCTCCAATCGCTGCGTGACCACCTTTGACAAAGCTCACGATGGAGCAGAGGTCTGCTCAGCCATCTTTACCAAAAATTCCAAGTACATCCTTTCCAGCGGGAAAGATTCAGTGGTAAAATTGTGGGAAATATCAACAGGCCGAATGCTGGTGAAATATACAGGTGAAGTTGACACTTGGTCTTCCTTTCTTTCCTTGCATGTGTTGATCGCAAGTCATATTTTGTAAATGCTAAAAACTTGCCTCAGGGGAGAAGGTGCATTAATCACATTTCCCCCACCCCTTTTTTTCTATTACATTTTGGGGAGGCGAAACATCTCTAATGTGGTTGCCGTTGCAGGCGCGGGTCTGAGCGGCCGTCAGATGCATCGTACGCAGGGTGTTTTCAACCACACAGAGGACTATGTTCTCCTACCTGATGAGCGAACCATCAGCCTGTGCTGCTGGGATTCGCGTACAGCGGAAAGGAAAAACCTGCTGTCTCTGGGTCACAACAACATCGTCCGCTGCATCGTCCACTCGCCCACCAATCCCGGTTTCATGACTTGCAGCGATGACTTCAGGGCCCGTTTCTGGTACCGGCGCACCACCACAGATTGATCTCTCCTGCCGCATCATTTGAGGGACGAGGGACTCCACATCCAGAACTTTTTGGGGAAACCAATTTTTTAATTTTTTTTTTTTGTGGAATCTTTAAATTGGATTAGTTAGAATTTTTTTTTCTTGCTTCAGTACAGTTTGCAGATGTATTTTCGTTTTTTTTTTTTTGTACGAGGACATTGCAGTTTCTTTGTATAGATGAAAATAAAAACTAACAATAACTGTGGTTCTTTTAGACACTGCACCACTCCCAAGCTACTTAGTAAGAGACAACAAATACTAGTTAGTATGAGACATATTGGGAAGGTCTGGTTGTGTACGCTAACAGGTTTATATCGTGAGCTGAGCTCATTCATGTGTGATTGTCATCTGTAGGTAATATACAATCATAATACATCATAAATGACTATTGCAATTTAAAAAAAATAAAATCCGTCTTGTTTAGGAGAGTAATTCAATCGGTTTTGATGAGCCATGGCACCTGTCTTACATTATATCACAGCAAATAAAAATATAAAGTATGAGTATTGAAATAATGATCACAGATTAATCACAAATTTGTGAACTCCGCCTGTATTTTAGTTGAACATAAATTTGATACATTTGCAGAAAGCCATGACGTTTTGTGCAGTAGCTGCATAGCCGGATTTCTCTTACTTTACCTTCTGCCATGCAATGAATTGTATGAACCATAAAGCCAGCACAAAATCATGACGGCTTATACACGCTCTCTATTTGAACAACATGCCAAAATGAGCAAAGGAAATTCATCCAACCATTTTATACACTCAATATTGTCACAGAATCATTTTTAAGACAGTCAAAATAATTGTGTCCAGGCACGCCGTGAGGTGGAGTGAGTGATGATTTTCAAGGCCCACGATTGACAGTGGCCCAAGAAAATAGTATGTTCAATTGGGAGCACTGAAGAGGTCAGGCACAAATGGATTTTTTTTTCCTCCACAGCTTGCCAAATATCTAGTGGCGAATATAGGTGTAGTACTACTCTCAAATCAGAATAGGGAGCCCAGAATTGGTGTTTTTATAAAACAGGAGTCCTTCATAATAAAATTCCTTTGGTATATCAAGGTTGAAACCACAATCCAAATAAATATTGGAATGCGTATCTTGAACACTTACCTCTGCATTTGTCAAGTCACGCAAGTCCCTTGGAGGACTGGATTCTTGACCAGTGGTGGAATACAATCTTGTGGAGGTGGGGGCAGTGTTATCTGAGCACCCCATGCAGAATAAAACAAATTCTTAAATGCCCAATTATATCAGATACAATTCAAGGTTGTGTACCGAGCAGATTAGAATTTTAGTGGGTGATGCGCACAGCACTCAGCTTTGAAATGACTAACAGATTTTCGGAAATAGTTTCCCACAAACCTGTATATTTTTAGTGTACACATTGCTATTTAAAAAAAAATACAGTAGATAATGTCAAGTTAAATTCTTTATTCTCTCAGATAGTCATTACATTTGGGCACTTGCATGCCTTTTTCAAATCATGCTGCGGCCATTGAAACAACTGTACACTTCAGATGTCAACTACCACAAAGTCATCGTCCATGCTGTCATTCTGGTAGCCCAGGTTGAGACTATCACTCAAGTGGTTCAGCTGCTGGCTCACGGTGCTCATGTTGTGGCTGGTCATGTTGTGGTCGGCACTCATGCTGTGGCTGGGGTAGTCGGCACTCATGCTGTGGTCGGCACTCATGTTGTGGTCGGCACTCATGCTGTGGTTGGGGTGGTCAGCAGTCATGTTGTGGCTGGGGTGGTGGTCAGCACTCATGCTGCGGCTGGGGTAGTCGGCGCTCATGTTGCTGGTCATGTTGTGGCTGGGGTGGTGGTCAGCACTCATGCTGCGGCTGGGGTAGTCGGCGCTCATGTTGCTGGTCATGTTGTGGCTGGGGTGGTGGTCAGCACTCATGCTGCGGCTGGGGTAGTCGGCGCTCATGCTGCGGTCAGCACTCATGTTGTGGTCGGCGCTCATGCTGCGGCTGGGGTAGTCGGCGCTCATGCTGCGGTCAGCACTCATGTTGTGGTCGGCGCTCATGCTGCGGCTGGGGTAGTCGGCGCTCATGCTGCGGTCGGCACTCATGTTGTGGCTGGTCATGTTGTAGCTGGGATGGTGGTCAGCACTCATGCTGCGGCTGGGGGAGTCGGCGCTCATGCTGCGGGCCGCCCTCATGTTGTG